>NW_008670544.1:0-1773 GCF_000695815.1 Acanthisitta chloris | reverse complement strand
CCCCCCCCACGCAGGACCAGGTGCCACCAAGCTGAGTGAACACCCCAAAACACAGTGGCTGTGCCAGGCTTGGGCTGCTGAGAATACTGGAGAGCCCCTGAGCCCTCCATGCCACATGTCCCTGGTACCCCTGTCCCTCCCTCCCCACAGCTGGGGGCACCAGGGACCTGCAGGAGGAGAGCCTGGGGATTGGTGGCCACCCCTCACCAGCTGGTGGCATATCCTGCACAGGGCCAGGAGCCACTGCCTGACAGAGCCCAACATGTTGGCACCACTCCCTGTGGTGCCACAACCCTCTCCCAACTCTGCCAGAGGGGTCCAGCCCAGGGAAACCCACCGACTGGCACTTCCCAGGGCACTGGGACAGGCACAGCATGTGGCCAGGGCACCGGGATGGCACAGCAGGATGGCATGGCATGGGGATGGAGCACTGGGATGGCACAGCAGGATGGCATGGCATGGGGATGGTACACTGGGACTGCAAGCAGAATGGCACAGGATGTGGCCTTAGCTGGAGCTCTGGGATGTGCATGGCTCACAGCTTTGCCCAGAGCACAGGGACAGGCACATGGATAGACTCCTGGGACAGGCACACAGATGAAGCCCTGGGACAGGCACATGGACAGACCCCCGGGATAGGCACATGGCACATGGATACACCCCCTGGGACACACACATGGCACATGGATAGACCCCTGGGACAGGCACATGGACAGATCCCTGGGACAGGAACACGGATGGAGCCCTGGGACAGGTACATGGCGCGCAGCGGGATGGCATGGCATGGGGATGGAGCACTGGGATGGCGCAGTGGGATGGCACAGCGGGATGGCATGGCATGGGGATGGAGCACTGGGATGGCACAGCAGGATGGCATGGCATGGGGATGGTACACTGGGACTGCAAGCAGAATGGCACAGGATGTGGCCTTAGCTGGAGCTCTGGGATGTGCATGGCTCACAGCTTTGCCCAGAGCACAGGGACAGGCACATGGATAGACTCCTGGGACAGGCACACAGATGAAGCCCTGGGACAGGCACATGGACAGACCCCCGGGATAGGCACATGGCACATGGATACACCCCCTGGGACACACACATGGCACATGGATAGACCCCTGGGACAGGCACATGGACAGATCCCTGGGACAGGAACACGGATGGAGCCCTGGGACAGGTACATGGCGCATGGACAGACCCCCGGGATAGGCACATGGACAGACCCCCAGGACAGGCACATGGATAGACCCCTGGGACAAGCACGTGGACAGACCCCTGGGACAAGCATATGGACAGACCCCCCAGGACAGGCAGAGAGCACAGGGACAGACCCCTGGGACTGGCACATGGCACATGGAATGGCCCCTGGGACAGGCACACGGATAGACCCCCGCGACAGGCACAGGGCACATGGAATGACCCCGGGGACAGGCACAGGGCACAAGGATAGACCCCCAGGACTGGCACACGGATAGACCCCGGGGACAGGCACAGGGCACATGGAATGACCCCCGGGACAGGCACACGGATAGACCCCCAGGACTGGCACATGGAATGACTCCAGGGACAGGCACACGGATAGACCCCGGGGACAGGCACATGGCACACGGACAGACCCCCAGGACTGGCACACAGATAGACCCCCAGGACAGGCAGAGGGCACACGGACAGAACCCTGGGACTGGCACATGGCACACGGAATGACCCCCAAGACAGGAAGGCAGCGCAGGTCTGGAGCCCGGGGCCGCGCTGGGGCCGCGCTGGGGACGTGGTG
>NW_008670543.1:1613-1911 GCF_000695815.1 Acanthisitta chloris | reverse complement strand
GTGTCCTCTGACCCCCCCAGTGCCCCTGCCCCACTCAGTACCACCACCCTGACCCCCACAGTGTCCCCTGACCCCCCCAGTGCCCCCATCCGCACCAGGTGGGCGAAGCCAGGGGCCTTGATCTTGCAGCGATAGGGGCGACTGCTGCCATCGGAAACCAGGTACACCCCAAACTCCCCCTGCAGGCACAGGGGACAGGACTGAGGACAGGGGACAGGACTGGGGACAGGGGACACACCTGGGGATGGGGGGACACACCTGGGGACAGGGGTAGGGACAGGGCTGGCACAGGGGACAC
>NW_008670543.1:417-1473 GCF_000695815.1 Acanthisitta chloris | reverse complement strand
GACGGAGGGGGGGACAGGGCTGGCACAGGGGACACACCTAGGGATGGGGGGACACACCTGGGGACAGGGGTAAGGACAGGGCTGGCACAGGGGACACACCTGGGGACAGGGGATGGGGTGAAGACACAGGTAGGGACAGGGCTGGGGACATGGGGACACCCCAGGGGACAAGGGACAAGGTTGGAGACACAAGGCTGAGGTTGGGGACACCACAGAAGTGTCACCTTGGGGGCCTCAATGGCCGTGTAGGTGGCCCCAGGTGGCACCTGGTAGCCCTCAGTGTAGAGCTTGAAGTGATGGATCAGGGACTCCATGGAGGTCTGTGGAGACAGGGGTGGCACTTCAGCAGGTGCCATCGGCCCTGGGTGCCCTTGGTACCCACCATCCACCTCCTCTCATCACCGTGTCCCAGTCCTCCCTCCCCCCGGGGCTCACCTGCCACCCCCAGAGCTGCCACCTCCCCCTCACCTTCATCTCTGCCCGTTTGGGTGGTGACACCTTGGCATCGTCCACCTTGATCTCCCCTGGTGGCATCTTGTTGAGGCACTGCAGGATGATGCGCAGGGACTGGCGCATCTCCTCCACGCGGCACAGGTACCTGGGGCACCCCGAGGTCACAGGGGGGTCCCCGGGCAGGGACAGCCCCCCCCGGGCCCAGGTGGGTGTACCTGTCGTAGCAATCCCCGCGGGACCCGATGGGCACATCGAACTCCACCTGGTCGTAGACGTCGTAGGGTTGAGTCTTGCGCAGGTCCCAGTGGATCCCGGAGCCTCGGAGCATCACCCCACTGGGACAGCCAAAGGGACAGGTGTGGGTGGCACGGCTGGGGGGCTCAGGTGGGCACAAGCTGGGGGGTTCAGGGGGTGGCACCCCCCCAGGGCTCACCTGAAGCCGTAGTTGAGAGCCTCCTCGGCCGAGATGACGCCGATGTCCACCGTGCGGTTCTTCCAGATGCGGTTGTTGGTCAGCATCTGGGGCAGGGTTGGCACAGCTGGCACACCTGGCACAGGTAGCACTCACCTCCTCCCCACACTCCTGTCCCCACTGCCCATCCC
>NW_008670543.1:0-358 GCF_000695815.1 Acanthisitta chloris | reverse complement strand
CGTAGATGTCATCCATGAGCCCCAGGGGAAGGTCCTGCATGGGGCACAGGTGGCACAGGTGACACAGGTGACAGCTCAGGTGGCACTGGGCACTGTCACTCTCCTCACCTGGTGGCAGGTGGGACAGGGAACTTGGGAATTGGGGGTTATGGGGAGGTCTCTGGAATGGGGGCACCCATGGGCTCCCAGGAAATGAGGGGAGCAGGGAGGGGAGTCCCAGGGGTTGGGGGTCCCAGGGGATGGGTCCCAGGGGATGAGGGGCCCAAGGAGGAGGGTCCCATGGGGTTGGGGGTCCCAGGGGATGAGGGTCCCAAGGAAGGGGTTCCCAGGAGTTGGGGGTCCCAGGGGATGAGGGTCC
>NW_008670542.1:1341-5833 GCF_000695815.1 Acanthisitta chloris | reverse complement strand
GTCAGTGGTGGCCTCAACAGTGCTGGGGGAAGTTGGACTTGGTGGTCTCAGAGGCCTTTTCCAGCCTCACTGGTTCCATGGCTCTGTGGCACATTGTACATCTCAGGAAGAGGATCTAACCACCAGATGAACTGGTGCAATGGATCCATCCAATCAAACCTCCAAGGAAATGCTGGAGCTGGTCCCTGGGGACAGGGCTGGGAGTGACAGAGCTCCTTCCCCTGCTCCATCCACCACTCTGAACTCTTCCAACAGCCCCGTTGTGCACGCACAGAGGCTGTGGCAGGGGAAGGACAATCCTCTCCACACCAAAACTGCTTTAACTCCGAGCACACGTACAACAACCACAACTTTCCAGGGATCACCAGCCAGGAACTGCAGTTCCCTGGCTCTGATGTACAGTACTCCCTGCAGGAATCATCCCCACACTAACAAAACACCAGACAGGCTCTGGACACTTCAGCTGTACCACACAGCTCCTCGGGGCACTCAGCACCCCAGAGTCAAAGCTGCAGCAGCTCAGGGAGCCCCAGGAGCAGTGGGGTGGGATTTCAGGGTGTGAAATACTGGGAGCACCTACCTTTCGAAGAATGTCTTCTGCTAATGTGAGGAATGCCTTCTCAATGTTTATATTTGCTTTTGCACTAGTTTCGAAAAACCTAATACCATGTTCCCTGGCAATCTGGGCAGAGAGAGAGAAGGAGGTTAGTGAGCCATGGGGTACCCCAGCGGTGCTGCCACCCGGCTGGGATCAGCAGCACAGGTACAGCAGGTAACATGGAACATGGACACAGGCCCAGGTGTGCCCAGGTGGGCAGTGCACCTGCTTTGTACCAGCCCCAGGTCTCTGTGCTGGCACTGCTGAGGCACCTCCAGCCCTGGGGCAGTTCTGGCTCAGAAGAAGATTCAGAACCAGCAATTAAAATGTCCTAAGTAATCAGGAGCAAGTGCCTGGTGCAGGAGCACAGACACCACAGGCTGCCACACAGTGAGGGATGCCTGGGAATCTGTGGGTATCAACTGGAGCAGCAACTGCAGCTGAACTCCTCCCATTCACTGCAGCTCTCGAGAACACACCCCCAGGACTTTTACCATCACTCCCTGGCACATCCCACTGGGGCATCCCGACCACCTGGGGCTGGCAGGGACTCCCAGCAGTGATTTGCTGACCTGGATAAGTTTTTACCCAACACTTACCTGTTCACCTTTTGCTTTAGGGACAACTCTTTTATCTTCCATGTCACACTTGTTTCCTAACAGCATCCTCTCCACATCCTCGTTGGCATGCTGGAGGGACAGAGCACAGGGTTACACACCTCCTCAGCAGGAGGACCTGCCTCACTTCGGTGTGCCCAGGCTGTCTCCAGCCCAGGAGAACACCCACAGGTCCCTGTGTCCTGCACTCAGAGCCCTAACAGTGCCTGATGCTGTTTTCCAGGCACTGCCTTCAGGCTGAACTACTCCTATAGCCTGGAAATGTGGTCAGACCACGGCCAAAGCTAGACACAGCTCCATCATCATCCCAGTGCCAAGGATCGCCCCACTCCTCTTCATTCCTGTAGGTTGGGTGTGAAGTCCCTGCTGATGACCCCAGCCCCTACCAAACCCTCGTTAGTCTGAGCCTGGTGACACCTACAGCTGCCAACAACTGAGCTTCATGCACTGGAGAGCTGCAGGAACAAGCTGTAATTAACATCCAACCTCATACTTACTTCCTAGAGGTGGTGAACTGCTTTCTGCTCTCCACTTTGCTGCTGCGCAATGAGGAGGATGAGCCAGGGGAGAAAGAGGGACTGGGGAGGAAAACTGGACCCAGGGAGAGACATGTGGGAGAGAAGGAAACAGGTCTGCAGAGCGGGAGAGCAGAGCAGGAGATGGGAAAGGGACACAGGGAGGTGAGGGGTTGGTGTTCCCTCTTGGTGTCAGGACAGGAGGATGCAGTCAGCCCGGGCAGGGCTGAGGGACTCCAGACCCAGTACATCTCCTCCAGCATGGTCCTCTCTGGAGGGGAACATGAACCTCCCATCATCAGTCCTGGCCCACTGGGGAGGTCCCATCCCACTGGAGGTGCCAATGCAATGCTCATCTCCAGGAAGGGCTGGAGGGAGGATCCAGGGAACTCCCTGGCAGTCAGCCTGACCTCAGTGCCAGGAAAGGGCATGGAGCAGATCACCCTGAGTGCACCATGTGGCATGTGCAGCACAGCCAGGGCATCAGGCCCACCCAGCGTGGGGCTGTGACAGGCAGGTCCTGCCAGACCAACCCGATCTCCCTCTGTGACAGGGTGACCCACCTGGTGGACAAAGGAAAGATTGTGGATGTGTCTGCCTGGACTTTACAGCCTTTGCACCATTTCCCACAGAATTCTCCTGGAGATACTTGGACCTGGCTGAGGCTGGGCCCAGAGAGAGGTGAGGAATGGGGCCACATCCAGATTCAACTTCTTTGGATTCAGCTCCTTGCTGAGTCTGTTCCTGTGCTGTCTTACTTCCCTCTTCCTTTCTGTCCCCCCACACTGTGCCTGTTCATGAACAGGATCAATTCCCACTTTTCATGCTAGGAAACTCAAGTCCCACCACCCCAGCCTGCTGAGCTCCTTCCCAGCCTCAGTGCCTGGCTGAGCAGTGCCCAACACACCTCATCTGCTGCGCTCCATCCTGCAGGGCCAGCTCCAAGCTTTCCAGGAAAATAACACAGCTGGAAACCCAAACATCTATTCCATTTGGGAACAGCATCACAAAAGCAAGAACTAACAGCTGTGCTGCTCTCCTAACATCTCAGAACTCCTGGAGGATGAACTCTGGGGGATTCAAGCACTTAATGCTTCCACTTGAGTTTCTTCTGCTTCACTTGACCCTGTTTGAAATTTTCCAGCCTCCCTATCCTGGTTCTCCTCTGCCAAGGGCACAATCAGCTACACAAACATTCCCAGCAGCAGGTGCTATGGTATCTGCAACAGCCATGGTAAACTTCCACGTATTTCATGACATCAGGAGGAATTTCTCCACGGAAAGGGCTGCCAGGCAATGTGCTGCGCTGCCCAGGGAGGTGGTGGAGTCACCACCCCTGGAGGTGTGCAAGGAACAACTGGAGGTGGCACTTAGTGCCATGGTCTAGATGGCAAGATGGTGTTAGGTCACAGGTTGGGCCTGATGATCTCTTTTCCAGCCTCAGTGATTCTGGGCCCCTGTGACACCAGTTCTGAGGAGTGGAGGTTGTGCTGTTTCATTATCTCTGAGGACTCAGGCAGTCTCACTTGGGCAATGGGTTACTGTGAGCAGGAACACATCCTGTGGCTCTCTGCAGCTCCTGGCTCAGTGCTGCCCTCGGCACACGCTGTGTGGGGCAGCTGCACTCCCAGCAGTGCTCCTCACCCCCAGTGCTCCCAGCACGGACACAGGGTCTGCTCGTGGGCAGACTGGGTGCTCGAGGACACCACTGGCTCCTGTGTGGTGCCACTGCTGAGGGCTGAGGGGACACGGCACACCTGAAGACCCAGAGCCCAAGGTTAGTGCTGCCCTTCTGGCAGGGCTGGGGCAGGAGCTGAGCTCTGGGCACTGCTCACCTGCTCTGCGGTGACGACAAACAGCTCAGCTAAGGGATCTTACCCACTTCACTCACCTCATCTATGTTTCTGAGCCACTTGCTGATGTTTTCAAAGCTCTTGGCATTGGTGATGTCGTATACTAGCATGATGCCCATGGCTCCTCTGTAGTAGGAGGTGGTGATGGTGTGGAATCGCTCCTGCCCCGCTGTGTCCCTGCGGAGAACAGAGCACACGTCACACCAGCGTGCCAGATCCACCAGGCACTTGTGTGCTCTGCTGCACCATTCCTGAGGAGCGTGCCAGGGCTTCCAAGAGTGTGGAAGTGCAACACGTGATGGCACAACCCACCTGTCTCATCACCACCACCAGATGCCCCAGAAGGTCCCTCCAAGCAGCCACGGAGACACACACTCAACACTTTCTGGGTCTCAGACTTAACACTGAGGGGAATTTTGTCTTCAGATCAGTTGTACAAAGTTTGAACTTGCCCTTAGGAATGTATATTCCTGACATTGTCCATCCAAGTGTGTGAAACACGGATGGAGATGTGCTGGAATGGGAAATGCTGCTGTCCGTAAGCAAAATGCTGAAACCTGACCATGCAACACCAGTGACAGCCTGGATTTCTCCAGCCCATCCCAGGATCTCTGATGGGCTGGATGAGGTTTGGCCAAACAAACCTGCAGGCCAGCAAGGTGAGAATGAGCTGCATACTGACCATTAACTCAGAATGCAGTGAGAAACAGCTAAAACCCTACAGTGTCTGCCAGAGGACACAGACCCAGCAGCTTACAGACAGCTCTTAAGTGACACTGTTCACAAGAGAAGGACATGGAGGACACCAAAATGCTCTGAGGGCTGGAGCAGCTCTGCCATGGAGCCAGGCTGGGAGAGCTGGGGGTGTTCACCTGGAGAAGAGAAGCTCCAGGGAGACCTCAGAGCTCC
>NW_008670542.1:409-1141 GCF_000695815.1 Acanthisitta chloris | reverse complement strand
CTGGCACAGGGTGCCCAGGTCTGTGATCCCATGATCCAGGGTAAGTGGGGCAGGGCAGGTTTCCAGCCAGGAGCCCCAGGCTCTGCCCAGCTCCTGGTGCCCTTCTGGGAATCAGAGTCAGGAACTTTGGAAAAGACCTCCAAAATCATCGAACACACCTATTGCCCTGACCAGGCTACAGCTCCCTGATTTCATTCTCTGCTGCAGGGAACCCTGTAACTGCATTTGGCTGCACTGAATTCCATGGGACTTTTCCCAATGACATTTCTCCAGTTGGCCAAAAGCAACCCACTCCCGAATATGATTTATACTTTGCAACTTCACCTTTTCTGGCTTATCTGAAACACCAGAACCACAGCCTAGCCCTTATCTCAGCTCCTCCCTGGGAGGGTGCTGAGGTCCTGGCTCAGGCTGCCCAGAGCAGCGGTGGCTGCTCCAGCCCTGAAGTGTTGGACAGGGCTTGGTGCCACCTGGGCTGGTGGAAGGTGTCCCTGCCCATGGCAGGGGGTGGGACTGGATGGGCTTTCAGGTTCCAACCCAAACCATTCCAGGACTCTATGATTCCAGAAGGCATTGCCTGTTGGGACACTCGGGACAAACTCCTGCAAAGTATCTCCACAGAGCTCTACTCACACACTGCTTGCTCTGTACCCACCTGCCAGCACCTTCCCCTGCCACTGCCCCTCACTGCTCCTCCAAGCACAACGGTGCTGGCAAAGCCTTCCCAAAGCC
>NW_008670542.1:0-357 GCF_000695815.1 Acanthisitta chloris | reverse complement strand
AACAAATGAGTGTTTGACACAGCTTGGGGTAGCTGCTCCTCACTGCCTCTCACCTCCCACAGCCTCCCTGCCTGGTGAACACTGCCTTCCCTGGTGACTGCAGCTCGGCTAAGGGCAGCCGAGGCTGGGGAGGGAGAAGGCAAAGAACCCAGAGACTTCCCACCTTCAGTAACTCCTAGCGCTGCCCTTTCCCCTCGTTAATGGATTCCCCATCCATTATTCAGAGAGAACTCGTAATGGGTGGGAGACAGAGGGGCCGAGGCAAACAGGGAGTGAGTTATGGCTCTGCACTGCCCACGAGGGCTGAACCCACCCCGAGCACACAGCAGGAGCTGCTGCGAGCCTGCAGGGCCTGTC
>NW_008670541.1:8668-10460 GCF_000695815.1 Acanthisitta chloris | reverse complement strand
ACGCGGGCAGGTTGAGCGAGACCCGCTCCCGCACCGCCCTGCAGCTCCTCGTGTCCTGGATGATGCACAGCACCCGCGGCTCCTCCGCAGCGCTCTCCACCTGCAACCGCAGCGACAGCGCCCGTGAGTCAGGGCAGCACCGGGGAGTGCGGCCACGAAACCAAAACAAGCCACCTTATTTTTGAAAGCAGGCAGAAGAAAACGAAGAACTTTCCAGTTTTTAAAAAAACAACCAGACATAAAAACAAGCTCTGTTTTTACAGAAGGAATTTCTCTGGGTGTAGGGAGAATCTGCTCAAGTTCCACACAGAATTTCTGCCAGCAAGCAGATAGGATTCTGCTTCAGAGCAGGAACAGGCCTCCAAATCATCACTTCCAGCTCATATGTTGCTTTGATACGATCAGGAATCCTGCCGAGGCAGAATATACCTTTTGTGATTTTTAGGCATGCAACCCAGAAAATTTGCAAGCTTCCAAATGATCTTGGAAGCTTCCAAATGATCTTGGAAGCTGGCCATTAAACAAGAAGCTTTGCAATCAAGCCACCAACTTCCTACGAAACCCACTGTCTGACTCACAGCAGATATTCTTCTGCCTGAGCAGAGTAAGAAAATGAGCATTGCCAAATTGCTACTGGACAAAGTAAAAAGAGTTTAAACAGCAACTTCAATACATATGAAAGCAGGAAAGTCACAACCTTGAATGAAAGTGGCAATGGAATAATGATAAAGTTTTATGGACCCAGGTAAGCCAAGAAAAATGGCATTTTCCCAGTACTGAAAACCCAGGAAGTGAGATCTAGGCACAATCGGTTAACCCTCTCAATTATCCAAAGTTGCAGAACAACAAGGAATAACTAGTATTTAAGTACAGGTCACACAAGAAAGGATCAGGTTAGTAAGAGGAATAACTGAGGGACTCAGCCTTTCCAACCTGTAACACACAAACCATTAGTACTGGTGTCAGAGTGCCCCAGTCCCAGCCCATCACTGAAGAGGCAGAGACACATGCAGTGCTGCCACAGTTTTCAGTGGGTAAGAACAACAAATGGCAATAGCTGTGTTCGTGCTAAAACTGTGAGCCACATCATACAAGCATCTCCAAGAGACTAAAGAACTGTAAAGAAGATTTGCACAACCTCAGCACCCCTTATGTTTCTGCACAACACAGGTGGCCACCACAAAAGTGGCACAGTCCCTCCTGAGAGCTCTTACATCCCCAAACCTTTGGAAAAGGCACACGGCTGTTCCAGCTGATGCTGCATGCCTTCATCTTACAGAATTTCAGGATCTGCTGGCAGTGTTCATGCAACTCTAAAATAAAATGTTAGCTGACTGCAGCATCTACTCCTATTATCATCAGAAAACAGTTGTTAGAGAAAGCCAAACAAATCCTTCCTCCCTCCCTCCCTCCCTCCCAATCTGTGTGACCTTCAGTTTGCTTTACACTGTGGTTTTTCTTAAGACTTTCATCTTACAGAATTTCAGGATCTGCTGGCAGTGTTCATGCAACTCTAAAATAAAATGTTAGCTGACTGCAGCATCTACTCCTATTATCATCAGAAAACAGTTGTTAGAGAAAGCCAAACAAATCCTTCCTCCCTCCCTCCCTCCCTCCCAATCTGTGTGACCTTCAGTTTGCTTTACACTGTGGTTTTTCTTAAGACTTTAGAATCATAGAATTTCAGGGGTTGGACCTGATGAGCTGAGCTATTGTGGATGAGCATATCAAGAAAGGAAGTTCTCCACTGGACACTCCATTCCTTGTTGTCCTACTGCCTGACATAACTAAT
>NW_008670541.1:3876-8319 GCF_000695815.1 Acanthisitta chloris | reverse complement strand
TCCCTCCCTCCCAATCTGTGTGACCTTCAGTTTGCTTTACACTGTGGTTTTTCTTAAGACTTTAGAATCATAGAATTTCAGGGGTTGGAATGGACCTGATGAGCTATTGTGGATGAGCATATCAAGAAAGGAAGTTCTCCACTGGACACTCCATTCCTTGTTGTCCTACTGCCTGACATAACTAATACTTTACCTCCCCTCCCCTCTGCAGTGGTTACCTATGGATTCAACTCCTCCCACTCCCACTCTCCCGGCTACTTTGGACAGCAAATCACTTGTTACTTGTATCGGAGCTGCTACTGAACATAGACACAGAGTATCTGATAGCTGGAAGTAACATTAAGGGACTAAATTATGGAAGATGACAGAAGCTTTGCTGGATGTTCCATGTCACACGTGTCCTCCTCCTCGTTCAGAGATGTAATTCTGACAGACTGAACTGGTTTAACCCGGGGTTAGTACAGCAAAGGGTATTAAGTCATCATTCATTCATGGTGCCACTGCTTCAAGTTGTTCATAGCAAAAATATGCTCAGTCCAACTCTGTTCCCAGCACACAGTCACACACACACCACCTGAACTATCAGACCATGCACCACCTTGGTTGTGCCTGCTTTACTCCAAAAATAGTGTTACAGGCAGTACAGGCCAGTGAGAGGTCTCTCAGCCACTCTGACAGGCTGTTAGCAACTAAGTCCACAACACAAACACAAACCTTCATTTTAATCCTTCCATAATCTGAGATACTATGACAGCTACACACTTTGCCTGAATGTAAGCTAGAGACAGCAAAAACCCACACACCACTGTAAAAACATATAAACATATCCTCAGTTTGAAGCTTCTACTGTTAACACTGAATTTAACACGTACATAATCTTTGTTTTCAAAAACATGCACAAAATTTAATTTCAGTAGCTCATGCTCAGGTAAAAGTACACAGAAGTTATAGCATCATGCTGTTATTGTGCTTCTTGGTTATTTCACAAAGCTGATTTCATCCATCTACCTGTGCAAATTTCTTCTTCATTTCAGCAAAGATACTTTGTCTGCGACTCCAAAACACATCCTACAGTACATGAAAAGTAACAAGTCACAACACTTTCAAGTTGCAAACTGAGGTTTATTTTGCATGAAGTCAGCTTTATAGTAGGAGCAAAATACTGTTACTGGGTTTCCAACCACCATTCAGAGTGACTTCAGAAGGAACAGCCAACTTCAGTATTTCAGCTAGCAGAGCACTGCAACAGGACGTGTCAGCTGAGCTCCAACACAGCACACACTACACTTCAGTGAGACGGGAATGGCTGAGACACTGCAAACAATTCAAGATACAAATTCATACACACAAATTCCTTAATTACCTTTGAACAGCCCTCCAGACTTGGTACATGTTTACCTCAAGCAGTTCCAGGGCAGGATTAGCACACAGCCCTGTAATTCAGTTTATCATTGCTGTTATGAATTATCAAGTCATCCAGTTTCATCTGAACTGTTCTTTCAGGCCTGAATTCCTTCCTGTAGGAAAGGTTTTTTCAACATGAACCCAATCTGAAGCATGCAGCTGAAGGCAACAGAGAGGTTCCTGACTTCACTCCCCACACTCTCAGAGGAAGCCTGTCCTAACATCCCTGTGTACCACCAAAACCTAACACACCCTGCAAAACTGTTCTGACTACAAACATGGCATTAACTGCTTTCTCAAGTGCTGCAGTTTTCCAGAAAGGAAAACATGAAGTGAGAATGAAGATGCTAATAACATCACCACTCTTTTCCAAACTTCTTCAACTGTGCCCTCAGTAAAGATTATCAAAACAAAAACCACTGACATGATCTTCCCTGACGTGCCCTATTTGCCCCACCAAATGACCTACAAAACCAGCCCAAATTAGACTACTGCATTTAACTTCTCAGCAGGATGACACAAGGCAAGGTTTTCACTTTGTGTGCAGAGAACTGAAGATCCACTTCTGAAGTCTTAATACTCCCAGATCAGCAGCTGTAGCTAGCAGTCTTCTCTCCACACCAGTTTGTAATCTCAGATTTGACGGAGGTTTTAAGGATCAAAACCAACAACAACAGAAAAATGAAACAAAACCAACATCACACGATTTAGATGTTTTGTTGCTTACTGGTTTTACCTGCTCTCAACTGGAAGTTACATTTGTTAAAATGACTCAAAGGGTAATAGAGCCCATGATTTTGAAACGGCTGATTTCTAATGCTACGATTTTTATCAAGTATATTGCCCTGTGTCAAAGACTTAATTAAGCCTTCCCATTTTCCTCCTCATCAGGGACTCCAACGAGCCCTTACTTGAGCCTGAATTCCCTCTCTCCAGAGACAAGCAAGCCAAGCCTGCTATACACAGGGGCACGTGTAATTTTGTGGGCTGCTATTTCACGTGGTGCACGCAGTAAAGGGGGGAAGAGGTGCACAGGCTCCAGGTATTACCTGCACAGAAATATTTACAGGCTGTTTCTTTTATACCAATGCTTTTGTGCTGAGTTCTCCACTCTTGCTTTCTCACTCAAGGACTGCTGGAAGATTCTCAAGAGCTATTTCACTGAACAAATTCCACACCACAGCGTGATTTTAAAATATAATCTTGAATGTGATATCACTATTGTTTTAACTGACATGTGGCTTCATTGTTTGTGTTTATCCTCATTGCTTGTCAACTTTAATACCCATCCACCTTTAATGAATCACAAAAACTGAATCAATTTCCCCATCCCCACAAATAAAGAGACCTCGAACACAGTGAAAGGAGAATCAAAAACTGACAAAATAATTTTTGAAAGTAATTTCACTCATCAGAGTGAAAATCTGAGAGAAAAAAACCACACAGATGCTAACCCAGTGATTACAAAGCCTGATCTCAGCCTTGTGAACCCTCCTCCACAGCTCACACCAACTGCCTCCCTGACCACATTTGCAGCATTACACAGTGGCTATACTGTTTCCCCTCTGCCTCAACCTACAGCATTCAGCTATGCTTCCCTCCCATAATATCTGACATACTTCAACAGAACAAAATTGATGCCCGAATGGGATACCTCATTAAGACCCCTACAATTAAAAAAAGACTGATGAACGTACAGTGCACTAATAACATTTCACACATACATGGCAGCTCAAAACCTTTGAACACAGCAAAGCTCCAGTTATGTAAGAAGTGAAGGCTGAATAGCTGCACTGCTGCCAGAAGAAGCAAGTCTTGCTCCCACCTGCTCATTTCCACTCCAGCACTCTCCTCTTCCTTGTGCTGGTACAAATGGTCATGCAGCTACATGTTGAGCAGGCTCAGATAGCTAATGCTTCCTCAAATCAATCATCTCTGGTTGGTTTTTCACTGGGTTAGTTTTAACCTCAATCCACCTTCAAACTTCTCAACAGAAGCTCTAACTCTCCTGAAAGGGAGTAAGTGATACAACAGTACCAGCAGAGTCGTAGCAGGAGTGTTTGAAACACATGCATTACATGCAGCAGTGTTCAAATTGCTAAATACCAACACCAGCTGGCCATAACTGCCACCTCCTCTGGTATCCTGAGACTGAAAGGACATCCTCCCTCCTTAGCCAAGAGCCTCTGTAAAGGGCAGCACTGCTCACAGGACAAGAGCAGTAACTCCCCTTCTATTCTGAATGGCCTAGAAGAGCAAAGAGTGTCACTACTGTGGTAATCCCACTGCTTCCAGCCTCGTGCCACAGTCACAACTATCAGTTCTTTAGCTACCAGTGGCATTGTTTTGAGAACTTTTCATTCAAGATGAGAAAAAACCTAAAATGCTAAACAGGCAGCTCACCTGAAGTGTACCATATCCAATCTCAAAGGGCAAACTAAAATACCAGCTTTAAGTGCTCACAAAAGAATTACAAACTTTTTCAAACTGAATGAAAAGGATGAATATGTAACTCAATGGCTCCATTTCCTACAGACATAACTTCCACACTTGGTTTCTTACATAAAACCAACCATGCTTTCACACACAGTGAAGAGTGAAGCTGTGACAGGACATATGAACACCTGTACATAATTTAGTGCACTACAGTACCAACTGTTACTGGGGAAAAGGTTTAAATGCCCCAGTTTGGTTCTGACAAGAGCAAAACCTGCAATGCAAAGGTAACACAAATTCAAGGTACTGCCCTATTTCAGTAAGTCTCCACAAGTTTTAAGCTTATATTACTATCAACACATCCTATCAGCAAAAAGAGGCTGGATAACAACGATTTTCATCAGTATGTGTGTGTTAGTACAACCAACATTTTACAACTGTGATGCAAAGCTGCATTGATTAAATTCACAGGTTAGTGGACTTTATTTCATAACAGCAACAAAGCACTAGAAACTTTTTTGTTGTATACTGAAATTCTGAGCTCAAAAAGGAGAGTAGAATGTGTATTCTCTGGCTCCAGAGAACCACTTCAAAGCTTAGGAA
>NW_008670541.1:0-3855 GCF_000695815.1 Acanthisitta chloris | reverse complement strand
GAGTGTGTAGCTGTACAGGGAAAAACAACTGCAAGGATTATACTTCTGTACGCACTGGAGCTGGGAACTCTAATCACCAGTGACGCACAGAACACAGGAGAACACAGCATTTATGCTTGTGGTGATGCTCAGAATGTATCACCACGGGGACAGAGCACCAAACCCTTTCTCAGCTGGGCACTGACATCAGCCAGCAGCACCTACTGACCGAGGCTCCTGCAGCACCCAACACCTCCCAGTGCCTCTCAGGCAAAGACATTGCATTGGATGATCCTGAGGTGCTGTTGGATAACTATCCTGATCATCTTCCTCCACTGCAGATTAAACACCCAGGAGTAAGTGAAGGTAAACTGCAGCTGGGAAGCCCAGTAACTAAATGAAGCATTCCACTCTCACACCTTATTCACCAAACTAAATTCCTGCCTGAACATCCCTCAGAAAGCATCTGTCTGCAAGGAACAAGTGCCTCGGAGGAATTTCATGTGGATTTTCTGTTTGTTTCCTAGATTTGATTTCCAGAACACCTCTTTGGCCAAAGCAGTCAGCTTCCCTGTTTGTCTCACTCATACCTTTATGCTCTATAATGGAGCCCGTGAGAAGGGAGGCAGGAAAACACTGATGAATTACACAAGCTGTAACCACTTGTAGAATCTTTTAATACATGGGAATGAAAAAACAAGGATGTCATCAGCACTGAAAAGAACAGCATCCCTTTACTAAACTGGATTGCAAAACACCTTAATCAGATTCCTGCTCTTCTAATGAGGAAGTCAGAACGATATCCATCAAGAAACATATTTGATTTGTTCAGTGCAGAAGATTAAAATGGATTCATTAGTGCAGGGATGAAAAGCCTCACATTAGTGAGCTGAGAGAGAACTCACACTGTCTCGCTTGATTTAATGGCAGCAAGTACAAAGCATATATATATTTATTCTGACAGGTGTACTTTGGATAGCTCATGCTGGAACACGTTGGGAAAGTATCTGCACAGCATATCAGGGGCACAGACACTCCAAAAACCTCACAGCAGAACACACTGCTTCTATTCTGACCAATGCTAAGTTGTGATACATCTTGCTTTTCAAGGTGTTACTGAAGTTCACCTACATTACCTGTAAATACACAGAGGCATCTTTCTCACCAACTGTATTGATTAGAACATTTTATTATTTTGTATCATTTTGTAAGAAGTTTCAAGTCTACTTTTCCCCTCTGAAACACAAAGTCATACAAGTATTTTCCCTTCTGATAGCTCCATTTTCCTATTTCCACCATTATCTTACAATATTCCCTCTCCCCCCCAGGGTTACTGCTTTGCCAGCCTAATGGCAGGAAATTGACACCTAATAATCAATCAATTTTCAATGGATATGCTTAGCATTTACTCCCAGGGTGCAGCACTGTCCTGTATGTTTGTGGGATATAAAGGATGACTAATCTTGCCTTTCAGATGAAGGGAGCAAAGGAATCGAGGATTGCAAGGAAAAGGTCACTGAATCCCAGATCTAGTAACCAGCAAGTCTCACTGCCCTCCCATAAGGAATTTCAGCCACACTATTACAGAACACTTGGGAATGCAGTGTAAGGGATACAAAACCAAACTTATTAAATGCCTGTATAGCTACGGCAAGAATCTTAATATAAAAAGAAATCCCAACACTAAGTTACTAGAAACTGCTTTAACACCATCTGTTCAAAAGGAAAAAAAGAACTTTATGCCAAAGTTCTGTGCAAGAGAAGTCCTGATTACCTGGACTTCAGAGATGAGCTGAAGCTACGCAATGTCCAAAAGAAAATTTTTCATAAGAGACTAGCAAAATTTATTCTAAGTGCAGCAGTGAAACTACCAGCACTTTGTATCCATGAGAGCACATTTTTATTACTCTTCACAAAAGCCAATGAAAACATCCATGCAATACACTTCAGAAACAGCAATCTGAGCTCCTGTTGGCATACACAAATACACAGACACAAACTGGAGACTTATCATCAACTTAATACCTATCCTTCCATTCCAACACACAGAGGCTGGTGATGTTACAGACGCCTCCTCCTGTACCAAGGCGTCACATAACTTGTAGACAGGAACCAAAATCCTCTTCCCATCCACTCCTTTAGATGATTAGTCATCCCCTAAATCGGCCCAACAACATCATATTTGTTCTTGCTCTTCTACACTGGAATGCAAAGGAAAATATGGTTGTGCAGTCATCTTTAGCAGACATTGATTCACAGCTCAGTTGTCTGTGAAACAGCCCCAGACAGTGAGCTACACAAGTGGTACCACAGAGCCTGCTGGGAAGGGACACAAAACATCAACTATAATCCTTTACCCAGCCCTAAAGGGCAGCACTGCAACTCAAACAATCTGCTCTGCCTCCAGCCACTCTTAATGGCCCAAGAGGAATATTTAGGAGAAGGCTGTTGAGAACTCAGAGACCTGGAGAATTGTTTACTCATAACCCACAGTGCTCTCTGCAATGAGACCATTAATGAATCTCAGAAGGACTTAATGCAAATGCTGTAGTGAAACATCACAGAAGTAAAAGGGAGGATAGACTGGGAAACATTGGAAAAGTTGAAGATGAACTTCTGTTACAACATACATATACATATATATGTATAACCAGATGGGCTTAACTCAAATAACTCATCCATTTTCCTCCTTGATTTGACTTTATTTATATCCTGTTCAGTTTCATTGACTTATAAATTGCATAGGGACCTGATAAAAATGTAAGAACACTTGCTAAGAAAAAGCAACGCACACTAACATTATCAATGTACCAAGTTTATAGATTTCACACTGTTTGTTTAAGCTATCCATATCTATAATCAAATATATTCATCTTCTTTCAGCCACACTTCCCTCCCTAGAGATACAAGTGCATTCAAAATCCTACTCCAATGAGTCAGTTAAAAATACACATCTGAATCATATGGATATTCTGAATAGAACTCCCAAGCCAAGGGGGATACTATTAATACATATAACTAAAGAAACAGCCCCAGCTAGCTGCTTTCTTAATCACCTTGTCTGCTCCAGTTAACTACAGCTCCTGCCACAATGTTTCTCCTGACAATCTCCTTTACCCCATGTTTGTTTGGTTTTAAAACCAAGCGTTTCAGTATACCAGTTACTGTATCTTCTAACCCTGGGTTTATATTTGTGGAGGTTTGGTTTAAAAGCTAGTATTTGAGCACAGAAGCTACTACACTCCAACCCTTACTTGAAGTTTCTGTAGGTTTCACCTTCTTCTATGAAACAGAAGGTAAAACCACCTTTGTCCCACAAACACCCTGTACTTACCCCTACAGTTGCATGCATGAAAAAATGTTTCCAACATTCAGTATTGTTATTAATTTCACAGACCTGCCCAAGGATAACACACAGGGGTCAGCACCTCTTTTTACTAAGCTGCACAGAACTGAGGCCCTGGCCCCACAGCTTCCCTTAAGAATACACCGGGGAACAGGTAAGAGTAAGCACTGAGTTTGACGAGAAACAACAGGAAGGGTTTGAGCAAAACGCACAGAAAAGCTGGCTGAACTGTAAGTCTACCTGCTCAGCAAACTTTCTGCTAATCCTGCTCTGTGAGCAATTGCCTCCAAACATTTCAGCCCACCACGAGAAGGCTCCTCGCCCTGCTCAGCATCGCTCTAACTTGACACGTGTCACTCGCCTATCGCTGCGGGACAGAGCCTTCGCCTTCCTCTTTCGCTCGGGCTCTTATCTTCACCCTATGGCCAAAACCAGCCCATCTCCCTTCCCCCTGCCGCGGGGGAGAGCCGAGAGGCGCAGAGCGAAGGAAACCTAACCCGCTGCGTACCCGGGCCGGTCCCTCCGGGGGA
>NW_008670540.1:4455-7526 GCF_000695815.1 Acanthisitta chloris | reverse complement strand
TGGGGGAAAATTACTTAAAGCAACAGATGAGCTCCTACCAAACCCTAACAGTATCTTTTCTGTGTATGTGATTGTCTCTCTAGGGAGATGAGGAGGAAACAATTTTCTTCAATATGTTTTCCAAAGTAGTTAAACCTATTAGTTTGTTTCCTTTCTTCTGTGCGTGTGGGTTTTTTTTCCCCTGCTCACTTTGATCAGTGGAGTACTTTAAATATTAATATAGGTTGATTAGATATTACCAGAGTGATAATAACTGTTGAAATAAACTCGGGGCTTTCATTTTCAGACATACACCTTTACTACTGTACTTTTTCTTCTGAATGTTACTTGGCTTGGAGAGGGAGTGAGCTTGAGGCAGTGGAGTTCGTACTTTGGCTGCAGTAAAGTTGATACTCTCTGGAATCATAGTGTCATAGACTGGCTTGGGTTGGAAGGCGTCTTAAAGATCATCTAGTTCCAACCCCTTTGCCATGGGCAGGGACGCCTGCCACTAGACTGGGTTGCTCAAAGGCCCATCCAACCTGGCCTTGAACACTTCCAGGGGTGGGGCGTCCACAGCTTCTCTGGGCAACCTGTGCCAGTGCCTCACCACCCTCACAGTAAAGAATTCCTTCCTAATATCCAATCTAAACCTAGACTCTTTCAGTTTGAACCCATTACTCTTTGTCTTGTCACAACAGTTCCTGATGAAGGGTCCCTGCAGCTTCCCTACTGCAGAGTTGCTATGTGGTTTCACCTGGATTTATCTTCTTCAGGCTGAACAGCCCCAACTTTCTCAGCCTATCTTCGTAGAGAAGGTGCTCCAGTCTTCTTACCAGCTTTGTGGCCTCCTCTGGACTTGCTCCAACAGTTCCATGTCCTGTTTATGTTGAGGGCACCAGAACTGCACGCAGTATTCCAGGTGGGGTCTCATGAGAGCAGAGTAGAGGGGGAGAATCACCTCGTTTGACCTGCTGGCCACACTCCTTTGGATCCAGCCCAGGAAACAGTTGGCTTTCTGGACTGTTGAGTTTTTTGTCAACCATCATGCTTCCACCCGGTGACCCATTTATGCATTTCTAGCTCATGTGGCCCTGGGATGTGTTGAATCTGAGGTGCATGTGCAGCACAGTGGATGCACATGCACACATGAAGACTGCTGGGAGGGAAGGGGGTTTGCTTTGCTTGCATCAGAGCTGGCCGTTGCCAGGGAGGTGCTGCGTGAGGTGCAGCCCTCTGCTGTCTCTCACTGAGAGAGGTGTGTGTGAACAGCAGGAAGGCTCAACACTACTTCAGCGGGAGGAAAACTTAGTTCTGAATTTTTAACATGTAGCAGTGAAAGAAATGGTGAGTGTTAAAGCCGCACAACCAGACAGAATTTGCAGCGAAGACAGATGCTGTGTAAGACAAGATCTATTTTCATTTAATTCCCTTACTCATGAGTTCTAGTCAGGATGTGGTTTGATTTCTGAGTGCTGTTCTCAAGATAAGGTTGTAGTTTCTAAATGACTTCCTACTGATACATTAAAGATTTATTTGCTTAAAATTTCTACAATGTCTACTGAAAGCTGAAAATTTGAAGTATCTCTGTGCATCTGTACACTTCTGACTCTGTATTTCGCAGCTCGGTATGTTTGTGTTAGTAAGTGTACAGCTGCCTCTGGTGAATGTGACTCCTTGCTTTCTATGGAATGCACATGTGCAGTCTCTGGCTGTCCAAAGTAAGATTCCAGACTTCTTTCTGCATTCCAAATTGCATCTTCTGCCCTTTCTTACCTTTTTTGTGTTGCAGCAGAGGAAAAAATACATGTCACTTGCACTCTGTTCAGCTGCCAAAATAAAATAGACACTTGCAGTTTTTACCTTATGTCACAAACATAGTCACCAGTACTGTTTTGTTTGCCTGGAGCAGAAGAGACAGCTTCCACTCAGACATAGCTCCAAACATGCTCATACTTGAGGACCTGCTGCATTGTCTGTCATTGAAAGTTCTTTTAAAAATGACTTGTATATATGGTGAATAATATGCATGTTGCAGTTCCTATGATTCAGTCTGGTTGTTAATCAGATATCTCAGGTCTACCACTTGTGCTTCTTTACAGTCATCACTGAACTTTGAGAAACGTACTGAAAAATTTCCATGGGCAGAGAATCGTTATGAAGCAAATTGCAGGGAACAAAACTCTTCAGATCAGTTTGATGCTAACATCGGATGGACTAATGCAGGTATAATTTATGGAACACCTTGAGTACGTTTGCATCATTGCTTTGTAGCAGTCTAGCTGGAAAAGAAGTCTGATGTTGATAGCTCTTCTATGCTAAATTCTCTTTCTGCAATAAAATAGAGGTAATGGAAAGATGGATCTGGGAGAGGATGTGAGCACTAAGGGTTGGTTAAAGTAATGTGATTCCAGGTATAATCGCTCTTGAGAGTAATAAGAGTGTTGACTTAATACTCTAGCCAACAGCATTTAAATGAGCAGCCAGAAAAGGAGGTTGACTTGTTTTAAAGCTGGCTGACTATCCTCTCTCTGGCACTGTTTTGTAATATTCTTGCCTGCTGCTGATGTGAATGAAAACTTGTTTACTATGCTATCGAATCCTGCAATATGGAGCTCCTGACTTGGCTTCTTTAACAATTCTGCGAAAGTAGAACATTATTTTAAAATTGTTTGTAATTGCATTTCTTTAAAATTTAAAAATCTTAAGGGCATTTGGGGAGAAAAGAGAGGAATAGTTGGCGTTCACAAGGCAGAAACATTCCAGAAACTCCAAACCATCGCGAGGGATACCATGGCGGAGGTTCCCGTACTCGTACCAGCACTTTCTATTGTGGAAGAAGCCAAGGGCTGCATGAAAACAGTGTACCTGCTAATGGAACTAGGAAACAGGAAGACAATGAAGTACCCAAGCATTTTAAGGCTGAGGATTTTGTAAGTTAATTGTCATTATAATATAGATCCCATGCTTCAACCTAGGATGTAGGGTGTAAGAGGAAAGGTGATCTTCCTCTTTGAAGAAACACACATTGCTGGGTTTTGCTATCACGGGCAGTTCATGTAATGGTGTTGGCTACTGCCTGAGATGTTTTG
>NW_008670540.1:0-4414 GCF_000695815.1 Acanthisitta chloris | reverse complement strand
ATTGTCTAGTCTGTCTACGTTCAAAAATTTTTGTCAGCAGAAGTTATACTGCTGGTGTTATTGTCATTCTTTATTTCATTCATCCCAGAATTAGAGACTTAGTTTTTGATAATGATAAAACTTTCTTTCAGCCATCTTTAAACCCTGAATATGAGAGAGACTCAAACCGGAACAAATCTTTAGCTGCAGGTGTGTGGGGTGAGTACTTCTGATGCTTCTAAATGTAGAAATGTGGCAGAAATCTGAAGTTGTTTCATTTGAAACACAGGCCTTTGTATTTTAGAATGGTAAAACTATCGGTTGAAATTGAGAAAAACCACAATATTATTACAGTGTAGGTATATTTTTGTTAAAGAGGTAACACTTCTATTTGAGTAATCAGTCAGTTGGACTGCAGATGTAGACACAACTGGGATTCTTTCCCAGAGCAAGTGCGCATCTTCTTTGTAAAGGTGTCAAGAATTTATTTTCACATTTATTTTCAAGAGGAAGTGCATGAAGGAGGGTCACCTAAACTAGTGATGTGACTGCTAGCTGGAGTCTTGGTAAAAGAATGCTTCTGACTGATTAGACATGTTGGAAGAGTCTGGGGAGAAACCTAGGAGGGCTGGGAAAAGAATGTTATCTTGCAGAGGCTTAAGCTCTCTTTCTGGAAGCAAATGTCTTAAGTTGTTGGTTGTGTTTATGAAGTATTTGTAACAAATCCAATCCTGAGTGTAGGCATTGAACAGAACTGTAGTCTGGGATTGTTTAGTCATCTCTACCTGATTCAGTTTGTCTATCACTTGACAATTCCATGGGCTTTATATGATCAATTGTTTGACCTTCAGAAGGTGGTAGCTTTCGGGTACAGGGGTTTTAAAGTAATAAATGTACTCAAGAACCTTTCTCTTCCTTTAAAAATACTTTTAATTAAACATAAAAGCTATTATTCAAACTGTGACTAATACTGAGATTTTAAATGGTACCTTAATTTGCTGGTTATTGTTCTCATATTTTCCCACTATGTGCTGTACTCCAAGGTAACATTAAATGCAGGCCAACCCCTTAGTATAAGTGTCTAATTACTATGAATCTCACAGGATTCTAAACAATTGGACTGATTTTTGGTTTTGCGTGTTTAGCAGCTTTCATGTGAAATTCATAGAATCATAGAATCAACCGGGTTGGAAGAGACCCCAAATAGCATCAAGTCCAACCCTACCATGGTTACTAGACCATGGCCGTAAGTGCCACATCCAGTCTCGTCTTGAAAACCTCAAGGGAAGGTGAATCCACCACCTCCCCAGGCAGCACATTCCAATGCCACTCCCCCCCAATTTTGTCATCTGCAAACTTGCTGATGGTGCACTCAACCCGCTCATCTAAATCATCAGTAAAGATATTAAAGAGAACTGGGCCCAGCACTGACCTCTGTGAAACACCACTAGTGACTGGCCTCCAAGTGGATGTGGCGCCATTCACCACCACTCTCTGGGCCTGTTTCAGCATCTTTCAATAAAAAAGTAACAGTAACTAAATTCCTTCCTAACCAATTAGGGAATAAATACATAGCAATTTGAGGGAAGGCAAGCTTTCCAGGCTTTTCGGGTAATCACTCTTCACCAGCAAAGGAAGGAATGGTTCTGTCAGCTACATAAAAGTGCAGAATGGTTTGATTTGGAAGGGACCTTTTAAGAGGATCTAGTCCAAATTGTAAGCTACACTGCAGTGACTTTTTGCAGTTTACAGCTTGGTATCTTTGTATTGCAGCTCTGCTATTGAACACCTTGATTTGTAAATGAAAAACTGAAATTAGGGCTGCTATTATTTCCTTTTAAAGGAAACAGTATTCAGGGCAAGAGGAGCATTACAATCCCTTCTAATACCTTTTAAAAACATGTGCTTTGACTAGATTCTATTTTACCTTGTGTATATCCCATCGGCACATGAGAGTATTGTGAAAAGTCTTGTCATAAAGTTTAATGAGAGTGAAGTATCCAGTTATGACAAATGTTATGTAACATCTACCTGCTAAACAAAGCTAAAGTTCAGTACACTCTCATGATAGGATTTGTTTTTAAATGGAGGATATATTGACTCTGCCCATGAAGCAAAATTGCTTGCAGGGAGAGGAGATAATCTTGGAAAAGGCTCTTAATGCAGCGTTGGAATGCATGTACAAAAAAAAAAGTTTCTTCACTTCTTGAAAATTATACAACTGTTTTTAATAGGTCTTCCTTAAAAATGCTAAATATCGGTTTCTGATGGTATGAGAGCTGTCTGTATGTCTCTTAATTAGTGCTCCATTGAACATGGAAACGTTGTAAGCTTCAGATGTACTGTTATGCCCATCTGAGGCATGGAGCTAGCGAAAGTGGTCATTGCCATGGTCTAGAGTAGTGCACATCTTGTCTCATCTTCATAGAGCCTCAGTGTGGAGCATTTGGCTCTAAACGAAGCTGTTAATAAATATGTGAGTAATTATCCTTCTAGAAGCCTTAAAGGAAATATGAAAGCCAGAATTGCTTTTGAAGTTTAGGTACCTATCAACAACTAGTAGTATTTTGATTTGAGAATTGCTGTGTAGCATTCTGTAGAACTGTGTAGGTGGCTTCTTTGAAGAATATCTTTACTTTCAAAAGGTGCAGTTTCTGCCTTGCCAAGTGAAATATTTCACAAGCGATGGTTGTAGAAAATGGAACAGAGCTGGTGTTTGTCCAGGTTTGTACAGTGTGTTATTTGTGGAACGAATCCTGAACTAAGTTCCTGATTTATGCCTGTTTGCTATGGACCATGTGGCTATGCAGTACTTTATGAACTAGAAACCAAAAAGATTGTATACGCGTGCACTTACACGCACACTTCTTTCTTTTTTCCAGAGTACCCATTGAATCCTAAACCTAGGTCTCAGAGAACGCTGGTCATTACAAACAGCAGCGCAAAAGAACGAGTATCTGGGTTCCAAGCTGTGGGAAGTCTACACTCACAGCCTGTAAGGAATGGAACTGGCACAAGTGTTTATAAAACATTAGCCCCCAAACCTGTCACTCTACCCACAAAGGTGAATATGGAATACTGGTGGCATGAAAAACATGCTGAGAAAAATCATGCTGTGATTCTGAATGTGTTTATTTTACCCCTGAGAGTACTGTTCCTAGATTATCAAGCTTTTAACACTTGCTAAGTGCAGCATGCCCCAAAAATTAATACAATCACAGAATATTCAGAGTTGAAGGGACCCACAAGGATCATCTAGTCCAGCTTTTGGACAATTTCTTCTCATTTTTTTTCGAAAATTATATTGTAATTGAATCTCTCTTTGTTTCTCATTTGCCATTTTTGAGAAGTGCAAGAGCTGTACAAGTGAGAGTGAAAACAATGTTTTAGCAGTGTCTTTTGTATGTATGATTTTAACAGAAAAAATAGATGCCTAGTGGAGACATATAGTCAGCATAATAATACCTTCAGAATTTATCCCAGTTATAGACAGCGATGATATTGTAACCTATTAGTGCCATTCTGGTCTCTCACCAAATGCAACTTTCCATGTTAATATCTAGGTTTTTTGTTTCAGAAATATTTCTGTGATCTTGAGATGATGGACAAGTTTGTAAGTTGCTAACATTCTGCATCTAAAAAGAATACTCTCAGCTGTTGAAGACTAACATTTTAATTTTTAATACCTCAAATATGATGATCTTAATTTCTTTGAAATTTTAGTCTTTGTATAAATAGCATAAACAGTATTTGTGAGGAGATGAATTGCTCATAAACAGCCTCTTTTCCACAAGAAAACAGATGTTTGCACTACATTAAGGTTGTAGTTATGATTTGTTTTTGCTTAATCATTTTTCTGAAGATTCCTGAAAAGAATCCTTTTGTGGTTAATGACTCTTGCAATTTCTGCTTATATTTCTGTTTAGCCTACACAGTGGAAAAGCCAAGCAAAAGAAAATAAACGTGGGAATGCCTTTCCTTATGAATCAGTATATGGTGTTTGCAATTCCAGTCCTTTCACATCAACTGTCAAGGCATTTACTGCAACCCAAAATCCAGTGAGAGAGGTAAAGCAGTGTCTGTAGTTTTCATAGAATCATAGAATAAACCAGGTTGGAAGAGACCTCAAAGATCATGAAGTCCAACCCTACTGTCATGACTAGACCATGGCACTAAGTGCCACATCCAGTCTCATCTTGAAAACCTCCAGGGATGGTGAATCCACCACGTCCCCGGGCAGCCCGTTCCAATGTCTGATCACTCTCTCTGTAAAAGATATTTTCCTAATATCCAACCTATACCTCCCCTGGCAGAGCTTGAGTCTGTGCCCTCTTGTCCTACTGCTAGTTGCCTGGGAGAAGAGACCAATCCCCACCTGACTCCAACCTCCTTTCAGGGCGTTGTAGGTGGTGATAAGGCCTCCCTGAGCCTCCTC
>NW_008670539.1:0-976 GCF_000695815.1 Acanthisitta chloris | reverse complement strand
TGTTCTGCTGCCTGTGCCGCGATGAGGGAGAGCCCTGCACTGGCACCACTGGTGCCCCACTGCTGGTGGAGGAGAACGGGGCTCTGCCCAAGGTACTGCTCTCGCCCCTAGCCTGGCCCTCGGGGCTCCCATCCTCAGTGCGTCCCCCACGCTGTCAGGATGGGGGAGCAGTGGCCACTTCCCTCACTGCCCCTGCTCTGGGTGGGCAGCTCCTCACTGCCCTGCTGACCACCTGTGTCCCACCACTGCAGACTGCCGTCAAGCACCTCCTGCCTGAGATCAAGCCACAGGATGCCAGCAAGCTCTGTGTGGTCATCGACCTGGACGAGACATTGGTGCACAGCTCCTTCAAGGTGGGGGATACCCTGGCCCACCCCACACCTATTGTCCCGTGCCCCCTCCAGCTGCTCTGCCACGCCCTTCCCCACAAAGTGATGCCCAGCACCTGGCGCAGCCCAGCTGGGTCGGATGAGGTGTCCCTGTGAGGGGGCTGCGGGGCTGGCAGGGGTGCATGGTGGGCAGAGGACACACAGCGTTTGGGCAGGGGGTGCCTGCCCAGCGCTGACCCTGCTGTGCCCTCTCTAGCCGGTGAACAATGCCGACTTCATCATTCCTGTGGAAATCGATGGCATCATGCACCAGGTAACAGCGGGGGTAGTGCCTGGTGGGAGCAGGGCATCATTCCCCCTCCCCAGGGACCAGGAGCCATCCCAGTGCTCTCTATCAAGGGGTAATTGGGGGTGTCAGAGTGCCAGTGTTGGCACGCTGTGGGGAAGAGGTGGGTGCCCCTTTTCCCACAGGGTGGGGAGGCGAGGGGGGTCCTGGCGTGGTGCTGTCCTGCAGTGGCTATTCCCGGGTTCAAGTAATCCAGGATAGGCTGTGGTCTGTGCAGTCAGCCTGTTCTCGGTTACTTGGCTCCGGAGCTGGCCAGACACTTCACCCCAGATGTCCCGGTGGGGCCATGGCATCCCCCAGC
>NW_008670538.1:0-544 GCF_000695815.1 Acanthisitta chloris | reverse complement strand
CTCAGCCATAGCTGAGCTGTCATGGTACTTCAGCATATATGGAAGAAAAACAAGAACTAGGTGTGCTCCTTCTGAATGCAGGGGAATTTTTGCAGCTTGGCAGCTGGTTTACTTACTGTAGGATGAACTATTTACATGCCCTAAATTTAGCCTAACTTCATGGTAGCCTGGTATATTGGGAGTGTTTTCAACAGGTACCAAAATATTCTCAGAATTGTTATCCACTGTGAGGGGTTTTATCAAATTCATTTTATAAGGCCATTTCATATAGTCAAAAGCAAAACACATGCAATGCCATGACATAAAATTGTATAATTGTCAAGTCATTATATCTGTCCTATATTGCAAATATGCTGACAAATCTTGAACAGGAGCAGTAAATTGTATAAACTTCTGTTGAAAGTTTTTACTCATTGCCTTCCAGGGTTATCTCATTCTGCAACCAATCCTTATTTTATATTTCTGTCAAAGCCAAGAGTTAGAAGCTTTAAATGTCAAATGTATCCTGTATACTGTAAAATAGATTTCATGTCTTGAAAGCAAA
>NW_008670537.1:0-5846 GCF_000695815.1 Acanthisitta chloris | reverse complement strand
GACAGAAAGAATTGGATTTTGGGTCCAGAGAGAACAGGTTTTCAAGTAATATTATTTAGAAAGAAGACAAAGGGATTGGGGTTGTTGCAGGTCTTTAATGATTTAATGTTTTTTCCAACAAAAGAAGTCAGTAAAAAAAAATGTAATTATCACATTGATAAGTTCCAGATAAGTTCCTTGTTATCTTAGAGCACCCAGGTGGGAAATCTGGGGGGGGATTTGTGGTTTTGGTTTTTTTTTTTGTGGAGCTTTTTGTGGGAGAGGAGGGTGTTTTTGTGGGGTTCTTTTGTGGTTATATTTAAAATGATATTATTAGCCTTATTATTGTAATTTAAATTTTTTTCTCTATGGATCTTTTCTACTTCTACCCTTTCCTGTCTACCCTTCTCTGTATTTTTTATCCTTATTTCCATTCTCTCTCATCATCACTCAGTTTTATTGCCACTGTCAGCCCCAAGGTAGCTTAAACTTCTACGCTAAGAATTATTAGCAGAAATTATTAAGAGCTAATGCTCCTTGCAAATGGATGGGGCATGTCCCTGCAGGCTAAGACATCTTTTGATTTGTTCACCTGTATCTCAGCTCTGGAAGCAGCAGTTTTGTCTAACATTGCTCAGTAGAGTACTGTACAAATGTATACTCACCATGAACAGGCAAAGCTTAGACCATTGCCCCAGTGCTTTTCTTGGTAGAGTAACTTATGGTTGTGATTTAACCTCAGGCAGCAGCCAAGTCCCATGCAATGGTTTGCTCACTCCCCATCAGCAGGATGGGGGAGAGAACTGGAAGGGTAAAAACTAGAAAAGCTCACGGGTTGAGATAAAGACAGTTCAATAGGGAAAGCAAAAGCTGCAAAAATGAGATAAAGACAGTTTAATAGGGAAAACAAAAGCTGCACACAAGCAAAGCAAAACAAGGAGTTAATTCACTGCTTCCCATGGGCAGGAGGTGTTCAGCACCTCCAGGAGAGCAGGGACCAGCACAGGGAATGGTTCCTTGGGAAGACAAACACCATCACTCCAGATGTCTCTCCTTCCTCCTTCTTCCTCCCACCTTATACCCTGAGCATGATGTGCTATGGTGTGGAATATCCCTTTGGTCAGTTTGGGTCACCTGTCCCAGCTGTGTCTCCTCCCAGTCTCCCATGCAGCCCCAACTCCCTTGTCAGTGTGGCAGTACAGAAAACAGCAAAGGCCTTTGCTCTGTGTGAACTCTGCTCAGTGATAACAACAACATCTCTATATTATCAACCCTGTGCCCTGCACAAATCCCAAACACAGCCCTACACTAGCCACTGAGAAGAAAGTTGGCTCTATCCCAGCCAAACCAACACTTCTTGCAGCAGTTTGCAGGGCCTGCTTTGCTGAACTGGATTGCTGGATGCTGGGAAAAGCATTAAACCATCACATTGTTTCTTCAGCTTCCTTACTGCATCAATGGCAAAATAAGGAAAGTGTTATTAAAAAGATTGGCTATTTTTCCTTGTTTTCTCTTTCAGCTGTTCTCACAGAAGACTGGCTGTCATTTAAAACTGACATTAGATTTTCTGCTGAAGTGAATGCAAGCCACTTTCTGATAAATCCTCAGATACTGAATACAATAGGAAGCTTTCATATCAGCTTTGCAGAGATGTTCCTGGGCAGCTAAAGGTCCTGGTCATTTTTGGCATGCTGCACATTTCTTTTAGCTCTATTCTTCTTTCTCTTGCTCTGCATACATAGTTCTTCACTGTATCTAGTAAGTCACCCATTATATTTGTTCAGGGTGCAGGAATTCTGCTTCTATGAGTGTCATATTAATCTTGGACCTGTACTGAAAATATTCTCAATCACCATCATCATAAAGCTTGTGCACAGAGATTTATTGCAGTGGCTGTAATCAGCCAATCACCTACAGTGCTCACATGGAAGGAGGATATTTTCCTTGCCTCACTATTGCATCTGTTGTTCTCTTTCACAATTCAATTCTGCAAATCACCAGTGAGAGGCCTGTGGTGCAGTGACAGTATTACACCATGTTGGCCAAGGTATCTGTGAATTAAAATTGTGCTTCAGGTAGTATTTTCCTAAGAACCAAGAGGAGTAAAGCACTAGGGTTGACTTGATCAAAGCTATACAAAAGAGCAACATAAAGCATTTAGGAGTAAAGCACTAGGGTTGACTTGATCAGAGCTATACAAAAGACCAACATAAAGCATTTAATAGAACAGTGCAGATAGTGACAACAAACCAGTACAGACCACAGAAACACAGAATAATCAGTTGGAAGGGACCCTGGAGGATCATCCAGTCCAACTCCTGCCCTGCACAGACATCCCTGACAATCACACCCTGTGCTGAGAGCATTGGCCAAACACCTCTGGAGCTCTGTCAGCCTTGGGGCTGAGGATGTGAAGAGAAGAAGAATTGTCCCGGAGCTCTGTCAGCCTTGGGGCTGAGGATGTGAAGAGGAGAAGAATTAAATTAAAATCCATGTAAAAATACCCCAAAACACACACACACACACACACAAACCTCCTATCTGATAGCCTTTATGATGCAAATGCATAGACATTCTTTGATTATAATCCATTGGAAGGACTGGATACAGTAGTCTTCCTAGCTGAAACCTGAAATTCCAAAGCAGCCTTGGGGCTGAGGATGTGAAGAGGAGAAGAATTAAATTAAAATCCATGTAAAAATACCCCAAAACACACACACACACACACACAAACCTCCTATCTGATAGCCTTTATGATGCAAATGCATAGACATTCTTTGATTATAATCCATTGGAAGGACTGGATACAGTAGTCTTCCTAGCTGAAACCTGAAATTCCAAAGATATGAAAAAAAAACATTGGGAATTTTTTGAATTTCAGAGACTATAAGGCTTGAGCTGTAATTTTTCTCCTTTTGCATAAGAAATCTCTCAGAAGTTGAGAACAGCAATTGAAAGATATGTTCCTTTTCCTTTCAGTCTGGCCAGGATTTCTCTCTGAGTTTATCAATACAACCAAAATGTAAAGTGTTTGGCAATTTGGTTTCCTATTTGTTTTTCTGATGCCTTGCTGAAAACCTTCCCAACAGGTGTAGTGTGATGGGCAGTGCATTCTGCCCTGCAACCAGTCTAAATTGCTTGGAAAGAGTTAGGGAGCCTGGGGAGGGGAATATTGTGCATGACAGGTCTAGCAGCTGGTCATAGCTGAATTGGACAGAGGTAGATCAGGGAGATCTGTCATGTGCAATCAGCTTTAACACAGAAAATCACCTGCCTTGGGGTAGATCAGGGAGATCTGTCATGTGCAAACAGCTTTAACACAGAAAATCACGTGCCTTGGCTATCAAAAGTTTGGGAAATATAGCCTATAGTATCTGGATTGACTAATTAGTTCTACTAATATGGATTAAAACATAGCCATGTTTCTTTTCTTTGTGCAGTCGAGGGTTTGTTCTCCTTTAAAAGAAGGTTCAATGCATCATTCGTGTGTTAAATTCTCATGTGTAAGCCTGAGCAGGTAAATCTTTCAGATCTCATTTAGAAGACTTCACATTTTTCTAGAAAGCCTTCCTGACCTCTTCTTATCCAGAACTGGAAGATTTGGGTCAACAAATCTTGACATTTGCATTCAGGTTCTAGTCCTTAGAGATCTGAAGCCTTTTGAGCAATTGAGTTCCCACAGTTCATCTCCTCCAGTGGAAAGTTATCAGCAAGCAGATGCTTCTGATCAAACATGAGCTGGCAAGAAAAGACAATGATTGTACCATACACATGGTACTGTCAGTAGAAAACCACCCAGTCAGGCCTTTACCACCCCACAATAAACTGCAGACTCTGTAGTTCCAAATTTTCTTGGCTTATTTACAAAAGTGAATTAAGGATTCACTGCTATGAGTACATACATCTTCCTGTGAATACTTGCACAATTGCAGACAAGTAGGACTATCTGATGTAAGTAAAAGGCCAGTTTTGCAAAATAAAGTGATTTAAAACCTTTTAAACAAAGTATCAAAGTGAATGGTTCTCTAGAAGTGCTGAGTGAGTGCAAAAAATCTAATTGTGTATGAATACATGAATTAAAAAAGGTATGAATGCAAAAACTGCTCCTGAGACACATTAGCATGCTCAAAAGCCATGATACCTCAACCTGAAACAGAGTTTGCAAAAGAGATCTTAATCCTAATAAGAGCTGGTCCTAACTGATATAAAATAATATTTGGTTTTGCCTTGCATTAATTTATTACTTTTCCTGATTCCTGAATCTGTTGCCAAACAATCCTGAATTGTCCATGCAACTGATCTGGCTCCCACAGTACCAAAGTTTAGTAAACTTTTAAGAACAGGGTTTTGCACATTAAACCATCAGCTAAGGCACAGCAAATAACATACCTAACATGATCATTCCCCAGCTTTAATGGTGTTTTTAATGGGAATAGCTGTTACAATTGCCAACAGTTGTGAGGACAAGTCAGATGAAGATTGGTAGCTATACCAGTGTTTTTAATTTATGCTCTTATGCATCTAATGTTTGTTTTGTCACATCGATTGAAATTACTGCAAACAAAATCTGAAATCAAGACACAGCTACTTATGAACAGAGTGGGAAGAAGAGCAGAAGTCTGTATAGCTCATTTGAAGTTATGCAAGTCTCATTTTGTGGGAAGCTCTTATATTCTACTGATGGGCAATTTAGAAGATTCTTAGATCATTTTTTTTGTCACTAATTGGGAGCTATTTAATTTATTCAGGCAGATAAGAGATGTGAATGTGGGAACTGCATATTCTTAAGACAGTCAAGAGCCAAGACAAAGAAGCTGGAGAAAAAAAAGAGTCCTAAATTTCCCCATGCCATTCTTGGACATCTTTGGAACTTTGGTATGTCAATTAATCTCTTTGTTTTAATTTGTTTTAAACCCAGGAATAATTATATTTCTGTAGTCTAGAAGGCTTCTGAGATTCTAAATTTAGTGATGCTGATAAAGCCTTTGAGAGACTTCATTGGTAGCTGTTCTAAATTAGCACCATGTACTTACAAATATCCTCTAATTTTCTTAAAGGTTGGTACTTCCTGGCAGCATTAACTCAATATTTTCAAGGGAGAAATGACTAATTAATTTTCTAATATTGCTGAAGAACACTAAAATTAATAAATAGAGTCCTACTTAGCCCAAATTACTTAAGTTTTGCAACGCTGCATAGTGATGCAGTTTTCATATTATGAATATCCAATTTAAGTTTAAAAAGGATTATGTATGAAGTCATATAAGGCATAATATGTGAAATAGGCAGGGAAAGCCAACTTAACTGTTCATGGAATTGTAGGAACCAGGTGATGGATGGTACTTCCTCCTCCACTTCATGTTGTCCCTACATGTTGCTTTCAGGGATTAAAACAACACACCAAACCAACCAACCAACCAAACAGCACTTTAGTTATAGCCCAGATTTGAACAATAAAGCCCCTTCACCATTCTAAGTACTTCTGCAACAAAGACTGAACAGTTCCTGCCACAGGTGGTTTACTTCCAACTCACTCTTCCTCCTTATTTAGACTACACATCAGCTTTGTTTTGTAGCCTTATCTTCTCACTGTGTCTCATTCTTTTGGATTTTTTTTTCAGCTGACATAGCCTCTCCTAAATAAAATACCTCTCAGCTATTCTGTAATGGATATTTCTACTTCAAGGAACTGGAGATGGGATTTTTTTTAATATGCCATTCTTAGTTTTCCATGTCTTCTGACATTTCCCTCCCCTTGAACATTAACATTAGCATTAAGAGCTTGGACAGGGGCACTCTCTGCTGGGTTAAGAACTGCCTGGATGGCCCAGAGGCTGGTGGTGAACAGAGCCCATCCAGTTGGTGCC
>NW_008670536.1:0-6675 GCF_000695815.1 Acanthisitta chloris | reverse complement strand
GAGCCCCAGCAAACTGCAGAACGGGCTTTAGGGAGGGGAGGAGCGGGGACAGAAGTCACCACGGGTCCGCTTTAACGCCTAAACGAGGACCGCGTTTGTTACTTTGGGCGTTAAACAGCCGAGGGCAGAGCGCGCGGGGCGCGCGCAGGCTGTGCAGGGGGGCGAGGACAGGGCAGAACTGACCTAAGTAACCACCTTGCTGTATTCCAACTTACTTACTCTCAGATGAAAATCTGTGGATGACGAAATATTTAAAAACTGTTTGGAAAAGGAGCAAAAAAAAAAAACCAGCAAGAAAAAGAAACTAAAATGCCAAAGTGAGCATTATCAATGTCATGCAAACACGTGTTTATAAACCGCAGGAGTGAGGATAAGGCTAACCTGCACCCAGGTCACTCCACTGTTAGCCTCAATATGGCTTTAAAAGAGCTCCTCCTCCAGGAAAATATAAGAAAAAAACCAAACGACACAGCTTGCTACCTGTAGCGTGGAATGTTTCAGTCTAAATGTAAATAACACTAGTGAGAACCTCAAACACCGTAAAATAACTGTGCTTAAAGGTAACAGCTGGAGCCACAAGTGAAACTGCTCCTTCAGTCCCGACATGTTAAAAGAAGCGCAATAAAGGAGGAAAAAGTTCTTAAAAACATATGGCAACTTACACATTAGCTGTATTAAAAAAACGTTTCAGAGGGTAATTCCCAGTTGTACAAAAAGGAATTTGTCAGTATTTAGTAATTTGTTCCTTAATGTTTGTTTTGCGTGGTTCCAGGAAAGACAAGGACTGTGCAAACCAATACACGAAACATCCTGTGCCCTTCCCTAGGTAAACAGATCCTTCTTCCATCACACAACCCACCTGAAGATGAATACTCCTCAGTATTTCATACTGATCGCAATTTAAATGAAATTTCATTAATTTAGGCTGCAGCTACAGGCATCCAGTAACAAGAAAGTTGTTTTCCACCACAGGATGTCTCTAACCCATAATGCACAAAAATCTTTGTGGCCAGGATTGAGTGCACAAGTCAGGGAAATATTAATGGCTATGGGAAAAGCTTCCCAAAACAATTTTATTTTCACTATTTACAAACTGGCTTCTTGCTCTTACTGGTGTTCCCAGGAAAAACATGCCATTTCCAAGGTATCCTCCCTCTGCCCAGTAAGGCCCCGGGGCTCCTTGAGGAGAATTTTACATTAATGAAACTGTTAATTATTACTGTTATGTATTGTTAATTAATCATCACTGTTTTAAACAGGAATAGAATTAGTTCTGGACAGCAAAGAACATTCAAACTCTCCTTTTGTTTATGGCTGCCCTTCATTTAACTTCTGCATTGCAGCACTTTGCATTCAGAATTTAACATTTCACTTATCTGAAACAGATCAAAAGTTTTTCTCAGGAAATATTTATACTGGATCTATACCTCATTGGGATTGTCCTGGATTAGTTCCCCGAGCCTTTCATTCCCCTTCATTGTTCTTTTCTTGCTTTGCTTTGGTTTTGCTCTTGATTTAAGGTAAAAGCCTCTAACTGAATGATTTCTTCCCAATTTCAGCCTGGAAGAGTTGTGACTCTGGTTGAAGATGCTGAGGTACAGTAGACCTGTCTCCGTGTACAGAATTTCCTGTTGCATTCTCAGTCCCTGTTACTTGCTTCCCTACAAGCAAATACCTGTGGTATCTTTAGGGAGAAGTTCTCTCAGTGTATCTTGGAGTTACACCAATGGCTCTTGATTGTTTCAAATAATCAGTCAAAACTAAGAAACTGGAATTAGTTTGGGTCTGTTATTACCAAGGGGATATTTTAAAGTCTTTTTTGGAATAGTCACTTTGGTTATCTAGTTGTAGGATGCAGAATTTTGTATAAACATAGAACATTTGATATAAATATCAAATGATACAACAAATCTGCTTTAATTTCAGCTTCACACCCTGCAGTTGAACAAGGTGTAACCTGATTTTGAAGGTATCTCAGCAGACTACAGCAATTCACTTTCAGCACAGTAACGTTACCAAATTCATCCTTCCAAGGACATGTAACAGCTGTAGGTGATACTCAGGTCCTTGGCAATGAAACTGTCACTAAACACAGAAAGGACCTGATGAAAATTCCTTCGAATTTGGCATATTTACATTTTTAATTTTCAGGTATAAATTTTGTGAGGTCAGGGAGATATTTTGTCCCCCTAGTGGGCAACATTTACTACTTCAAATGTCACTGCAGCAAGCAATGTGTCAGAAAGGCTTCAGCATTAGCAAGAAAGAAGGTGATCAATCACCGTTTTGACTGAAAATAGCCTAAACAAAGCAGCCCTTTTATTTCTGGGACTTTGTACAACCAGTGCAGGAAACAGCCATAAGACAATTGGCCCTCTCAATTTAAAAAGGACATTGAGGTGCTGAAGCAAGTCCTGCGAAGGGCAACGAGCCTCAGAAAAGGTTTGGAAAACATGTCGTATGAGGAACAGCTGAGGGAGTTGGGTTTATTTAGCTGTGAGAAGAGGCAGCTCAGGGGTGACCTCATCACTCTCTACAACTACCTGACAGGGGGTTGTAGAGAGGTGGGGGATGATCTCTTCTGCCATGACTGCAGGGAGAGGACTAGAGGGAACAGTTATAAACTGAGAGAGGGGGGACTCAGATTAGATGATAGGAAAAGCTTTTTCCCTGTTAGTGTGGTCAGGCACTGAAACATATTGCCCAGGGAGGTGGTGGAGTCACCATCCCTGGAGGTGTTTAAGAGGCATCTGGATCTGATGCTGGAGGATATGATTTAGGGGTTACAGCAGCCAATGGTTGGACTCCATGATCTCAGAGATCTCATCCAACCTTGGTAATTCTGCGATTCTAAGTGCAAAAGGGAATAAAATGAGTTTGTTTCAAAGTTTTGCCTAAACATGTTAATTTTTAGTATCCTTTTAAACACAGCTTGGGTTTTCTTTGGACAGGGATGTGTGTGGGGCATTGCCTACAGATTGCCAGCTGGGCAGGAAGGTGAAGTGAAGGCATACCTGGACTTCAGAGAGAAAGGAGGCTACAGGACCACCACTGTCATTTTCCACCCCAAGGACGCGTCAGTGGAGCCCTTTGACGTTCTGCTGTACATTGGCACCTGTGACAACCCCAACTACCTCGGGCCAGCGCCACTGGAGGAGATTGCCCAGCAGATCCTCAGCGCAGCTGGGCCTAGTGGGAGGAACACAGAGTACCTGTTTGAGCTGGCTGACTCCATCAGAAACCTCATGCCAGAAGATGTGGATGAGCACCTCTTCTCCTTAGAGACACTAGTGAAGAAACTCTTGGAAAAGCATCAAAACCTGAATTGTCTATAAAGTGACTTCTTGCTTTTAAGTGGTTTTGCCTTCAGGAGGTTTTGTTGCACAATGGGTGTATGACTTGAAGGAATGTTTCTCTGTACTATCTTAATCAATACTGCCTATCTTAATTAATACTGAATTCAGAATAGGAGTTGGTCATTAAAATTACCAAAATCATTCTTTCAGGGGCCCACAGAAAGGGGAGCAGGGAAAGTGTTTCAGGTGTGAATTTGCTGTCTTAGCTCTTCATCCCAAAACATCTCATACACCTGTATGAAAATCTCAAGAGACCCATTGAAGCTTGTCTTTATCTAAAGACTTTTAAATTATTATTTCAGGTTTAAAATAAATTTTTAGATGATTTTTACAATGAAAATCAACATTCAGAGACAAGTCCCATGGATTTAAGTGATAGTTCTGGTTCAAGGCACAGAGCTCAGTGCTACTAAAAAGATACATTTTTACATGGTTTAAGTTGTGTAGCAGCAGATTTATATTAACATTCAGCTTCTCTGAAATGAAGTTATTCCACTGATTTAGTCATCTGACCCTTTATATATTGATTTGTCCTTAGAGGATAAAGCATGTCATTGTCAAGGAAATAATTCCTTGGCTGATGGTGTCAAGCCCTGAACACCAAAGCTCTGGGCACTTTCCAACAAGCCAAAACCCGTCAGCACCTCATTTTTCAAGCCTAATATAAAGAATAACCCCCAAATGTTAAATGCACTAAGAGCATGACTTGAAGTCACAACACAGCAAGGAACTCATCTGTGTAATTTGCCTTTAGATGCTGTTGTGACTTCCATCTCTTAAAAACTCCACTGAGCTCCAGGCATAGATATAATCGTTTCAGGGATTCACCACCAACAGGTAACTCTTTCCAGTAACCTTATGGTGTGTATGGACATAGTGGGAAGCCCAAGGAGGCTTCTTGATGCAAACCATCAGTTTCCGTCCCAACCAACATTTGTCCTGCTCCTCAGGAATTTATTTCTGTTAACTTTTAACACAGTATATTTTTGTATCTTAATATAAAAGATCCTGTTTCAAACACCACATAGCATCCTGTTTTCTCATCCAGGGAATGCTCAGAGGCCTGTTTTCTGCAGCAGGGATTGCAAAACACAGATGTTTCTCCTAAAGAGGTCATCCTTTTCTCTGCACTGTCCTGGTTTAGATGTGTAAAAGTAAAACCATGTGCAATGCCATGAACACTCTGTGCTTGCTTAAAAATTCCTTCTAAGTTTATAAATTCTTTCCTCAAAGACTTATCCTTGCTTCTTAAAGCAGTGCTTGTGCTCACCAATGATCCCAATCCATCAGGGATGATTTCCTCTTTAAAACTCATTATTTAAGCATCGTGAATCCGTGTAGCTCCACATTCTGTGTCTTTAATCATCTTCAAGCCATTGTTGGTTCATTTGCTTCCAAAATTCATAAAACACTGCAATAATACATGTCCAAGTGTGTGTGTGTACAACTTCAATGCAATAAAGATGCATCACATTGACTAATGAGGTTGGACATGTTATGTCTGAAGTGTGTCCATATGAGCGTGGACATCAAGGTGTGTTTTAATTGCACCCCAGTATAAAATGCTGTTGGGGCTGACGATGAAAAACAGCACACAAGAGCTAATATAGGCTTGTGTCATGTTAGGAATTAATTAAAGCACAGAAAATAGAATACCTAAATTCATTCTTGCTGAGTGAGATTAGAGCCACCACTCTGCCTGCAGCTTTGGTCACCACCAAAAGCCTTTCAGATAACAAAAAAATTAATATGCACCATTTACAGGCCATTTAAGCTTTTTTTTTTTTCCTCTGGTGGTTAGAGCTCAATCTGTATTTGTGCAAATTGTAGAAGGTTTAGATGTGGCTTCATAACACAACCACATGCCAAGCTACTGATGAACTTGTTCCCAAACAGTGTTTGAGGAAACAACAGCCATATATCCATGGCTATTAACACACAAAAATACACAGGGCAGGGAAATCCAAACTTAAGGGTTGGATTCCAACATCTCTGAGGTATTTTCCAAACCTGAATTGATTCCATGAGTCTCTAGCTAGTGAGTTCTGTGTAGCATTGCCAATAGTTTTCTGTCTTTCCTTCTTCAAGCATTTATCTGCTCCATGTTTCTGACAGATCAGACAGGACGGGCTTAACCTGCTGTGGTGTGGAGACTGCTGGACTCTCAGGTACCCAGGGGTGTGCATATGTGTGTATGTGTATATATATATATACACACACACACACGGGTGCATGTACAGAGAGACACACACTGAGGGAGCCCTTAGAGCACTTTTTACACACCTAACCTATCATTTGCTCATACCTGTTGGTTGTGTTCAACACTTTGTGCAGATGCTAATTAACGAAGTTAATTACTTCCATCCCATTCTGCCCCACTCACCCCTCAATCACTCACTGTCTCACTTGCTGCCTCAATCACTCACTGTCTCACTCACCGCCTCACACACTCACCTCCTACTCAGGTCACCCCCCACTCACCTCCTCACTCCCTCGTCCTCACTCACCCTCTCACTCCCCACTCACCTCTTCACTTACCCTCCCTCACACTCCTTACTGCTCACTCCCTCACCCACTCACTTTGCTCCCTTTGCCCTCACTCACAGTCCTCACTCACCCATCCCCTCGCTCTCACCCCTCACTGCTCACTCATTCACCCCATCACTCACACTAATTCACTCACCCACCCCTCACACTCCTCCCTCAGTCTCACTCAGCCGTCTCATACCCCTCACTCACCCCCTCACTCTCTTGCCCCCTCTCACCTGCTCACTGACCCCTCTCACCACTCACTCACCCATCCACTCACTGCCTTGCCCTCACTCACACATCCCCTTACCCTTCTCATTCACTCACCCCTTCCCTCACTCTCACTCCCTCCCTCATTCAGCCTCTCACCCCTCACCCACACTCCTCATTCACTCACACTCCTCATTGACTCACCCACCCCTCACACTCCTCCCTCACTGTCTCACTCAGCCCTCTCACCTGCTCACTCACCTCTTCACTCCCTTGCCCCTCTCACCTGCTCACTTACCCCTTTCATTCCTCACTCTCACGACCTCACCCTTATTCATCCCCTCACTCATCCACTCACTCACTTCCTCTCCTCACACCTCACTCCCACTACTAATTCACTCACCCCCTCCACACTTCTCACTCACACATACCCTCACTCACCCTGCTCATTCACTCACCCCTTCTCACCCTTCCCTCACTTTCACTCAACTCCCTCATTCAGCCTCTCACCCCCTCACTCACTCATATTCCTCGTTCACTCCCACTCCTTACTCATTCACCTCCTCCCTCCCTCCCTCCC
>NW_008670535.1:0-1927 GCF_000695815.1 Acanthisitta chloris | reverse complement strand
TCCCTCCTTCCCTCCTTCCCTCCCTTCAGGTTTGGAAGAGCGACGACGAGTTAACTGCATTAAGTGCCCTGGTTTCTGAGCATACACGGAAACCAGCCCGTTTCAACGAGCCATCATATTTGTCCTTAATTTCGACTTTCTCAAGCGCTATTCTCATATTCCGCTGTTTGAAATGTAGGAAGATTTAGCATAATTTGGAGGTCAGATTTCTAAATAAGCCTACTTTCAATAACAAGCCCACACGGGAGATTGTCAGTATCTCTATTTTGTATACAGTTTACACACTGGCACCGCTTTTTAAAACCCTATATGTGGGTTAAAACTCAATTTTACAACCCCCATTTAGACGAGATGTAGGTTTGACATCTGTTTGCCAGAGTGTTTTGCACTTAGCCTAACACCCACTATTAAATGACAAAATTGTGGCAGGCTGTCAAAGCCAGCTGACTGACAGCTGCTCTACTTTACAAAAAAGCCCCATTCAAATATTTGCAGGGTTGAAGCTTTCTGTAACGCTGTCGCCATTCTCCCCGTTATTTAGCATGTAAAGTATAAGTCAAAGTTTTAAAGCTGCTTTCCAAAATGTTGCCATTTTTCCATATAAAAAGAGCGAGCGGTGGTTGCTGGCGGGGATCCAGCGCCCAACGCATTGGGTGGGTATTTCGCTGGGTCCCCGAGTTCCTCCTATCTGCACAAACCCGATAAAACTGTCATTTAGCAGCGTTTCTTAATATTGCAGCTAATTAGAGCCGGCGTGTTATTGAAGTGAGAGCAAAAATCCACTTAAAAGAGAGGGGAGGGAGTGGGGGAATAAAAAAGAAGGGAGGGGAATTTTCCGGACTGGCAGAGGGACGCGCCCGGGCAGCGAGACCCCCCCCAGGGAAAGGGACGGGCTCTGAGCAGGGGACACCGAGAGCATCCCTGCACCCCTGAGGCTGGACCCCCTCTCTGTCTGACCCCCCCAGGGTCCCTCTGGGTGTTCGGCACTCCAGGGCAGCTCTGGGAGGACGTGCAAGGGACTGCGCCAGCGGAGGGAGAGCACGGCGCCTTGGCCGAGGTCTCTTCCACTTCTTGCCGGACGGATGAGGATGGAAGATTTAATTTCGGTCGTTAATACAGGCCATCCGTCCCCCTGTTCCCCCTCCGAACGCCAATACGAGTCTCTAAAGGGCAGTGGTGATTTAAACTTAAAAGCGATCTCCTTTTTATTCCAACATATCTAATGATTGTATGTGACTGAGCAACTCCAAATAGCTGACGAGGTAATCCCTGCATGCTAAGGAGTCTTTGCAGCAATTGCTGAGGTTTATTTGAACCTCGGATAATTCCTGCAGCTTTTGCGAGGCAAACAGGGCTCTGGCTGACAAGCGAATCGGGGGTTAATGTTGGGGGTGGGGGAGTATATTTATTAATTTCTTTTTTGAACGAGGATTAGATCAATTGTCTAGGACTAGTCTTCCCTCCCCAATAAAGGGGAAAAGTCTGGCCATAGGAAAGTGGCTGTCCCCCGTTTTCCGCGCAGGGTACAGGCAGACACTACCCGCCAGGATGCTCCAGAGGAGAGCAAAGCCATCCCCTGTGCCCCCCTCCTCCCTCCCTCCCTGCCGCACACCCCCGGCACAGCCAGGCAGGCACACACCCGCACAGCCAGAGCGGAACGGAGAACGGGGCACTCTCAGCTTTACCTGAAAATCTTTAGCTGAATCGTGTCCGTTTTAATAACCTCTATCGACTTGCTTTCCTAGAGTGGCTGTCATGTTGGCAGAAAGGGACTGGGAAAAGAGTATTTCGGGGAGGGGAGGCAAAAAGAAAAAAAATGCAGGAAGAAAACTATCTAGGAAAGGGGAGGTGATCGCAGCGAGCGGTACAGGGCGGAGGAGGTGCGGACCCTCCGCAGAGATCCCGAGCGGAGAGGGGGAGGTTGACA
>NW_008670534.1:0-502 GCF_000695815.1 Acanthisitta chloris | reverse complement strand
CCAAAAAAATGAAGGGGGTGGAAAATCGGAGGGGAGAGCACAAAATACAGGAAAATCCCCCCAAAAAATGAATGAAACAGGAGGAAAAATGGAGGGGAAAGAGGTGATTTTTGGGGAGGGGTAAAAAATGGGGAGTCCTGGAAATTGGAGGAATTTTTGGGGTTCTTGACCCCAATTTTTCTGGGCCAGGGAGGGAATTTGTTCTCGGCGCTGAGCCAGGAGCAGAGTGAGGAGGAGGAGGAGGAAAAAGGGAAGGAAGAAGATTCCAGACCTGGCAAGGCTAAGGGGAACAAGGTGAGAATATTTTGGGGTGCAAAAAAGAAATTTGGGGTACCCCAAAACTCGCGGGAGGATTTGGGTCACCCCCTGAATCCTGAGCAGGAGGAAGAGGAAGGAGAAAAAAAGAAGAAAAAGAGTCACAAGAATGAGAAGATCAAGGGGAAGAAACAGGTGAGAGAAATTTTGGGGTGTCAGGGAGGATTTTGGGGGGTCAGAGAGGATT
>NW_008670533.1:295-538 GCF_000695815.1 Acanthisitta chloris | reverse complement strand
CAAATAAGAACAAGACGAGAAGTTTCCGATAATGAAAACCAAGATGAAACATGGCAGGAACCCTCTAGTGGAGTAAAGCTCGGGTGGGCTCTAGAATCTCTGTTCGGCCCTATAGCAAACTACCAAAAGAGAGAGATGATATACAGACTTACAGGTCAGGTAGAAAGATTCACCCAAGAAGGATTCAGAGAATTGAACATACAGTTACAAGCCACAACCAAAATGACTCTACACACTCAACTG
>NW_008670533.1:0-280 GCF_000695815.1 Acanthisitta chloris | reverse complement strand
AAGAACATGGAGGTGGTGGATTTTTAAAAGGACAAGTTGATCATTGCTGCATCCATATCCCAAACGTAACTGCAGATGTAGAACATGATATCAATCAGTTAAAACAAATAGAACAGGAGGCGCAAGATGAACAAAAGGACATTACTACAAGCTGGTTAGATAAAGTCTTTGAAGGGTTAGGATGGAAAGTGAGTTCATGGATAAAATCAATCACTGAAAATTTAATAATCTTACTAGTTACGTTCCTAGCAGTCTGGGTAGTCTACAGCATACTAAAAGG
>NW_008670532.1:0-2165 GCF_000695815.1 Acanthisitta chloris | reverse complement strand
GCCATGGGCTGCCAGCTCTTTCAGGAGGATGCTATGGGAGACAGTTCAATCCTGTCATGGTAAACTGGGTGAGTGACTGGGATGGATCCAGCACTGGTATAACTGGTGGGATCAAGCCTGATGGCTGCACTGTCTCATGTCCAGCAGCAACAAAACCCCACAAATATTAGAGCAAAACAAAACCATTCCAGAGGCTCCTGACTTGCCTCCTTGGAGTGGGAAAATATCCAACATATAAAATAATTGCCTGAACTCCTCACACAAGGCACAGAGACAGAATTCTGTCACAAAAAAAGTCCCCACACAAGGCAAAGATAGAATTCCATCATGGAAAACTCCCCACACAAGGCAGAGACAAAATTCTGTCATGGAAAGCTCCTCATACAAGGCACAGAGACAATTCCCATCCTGGAAAATTGCAGAATTCCAGCTCTGCCCTACTTCCATAGTATAAATAGCTTTAAATCTCCTGATCTCATCCTGGACTTGACCTACAGGGAGCTGAAGCAGCAAATTCCCTGAGCCTCAGCTCCCAACTTGGCATCAAAGGTTTCCCTGGATCACTGACACTTTTCCTTGGTTTCCTTATTTAAAGGAGATTTCCAAGTCATGTTTGTTTAGCTGGAAAGGGATTTCCTGCTGCATTCAGGATCTCTGAGGTCCATTCAAACAAAACTCAGAGGTGCAGTGGCCACAACTCCTGTGCCTATACCTCCCTCCAGCTCTGACTGCATCCAGTAATTCCCAGGTTATTTCCCTTCCCTCTTCCCTGCAGCAAATGCTGAGGAAAAGGTCCCAGGTCAGCTGAAAAGCAATTCAAGTCTTTCTTCTCAGGGAGTTCGGGTTGTTCTCACATCTCCTGTGCAGATTATCTTTGTTATGAATAAAGCTCTTTCCCTTTGGTACTTCACTAACAGTGACTTCATTAAAAGGCTTTTTGGAAATCCCAATGGACTGTGGAAATTAAGCTTCCCTTGCCCAGGAGCTCAGGGAACTCCAACTGACCCAATATAGGCTGTTCGTTACAGAGACCTCAACACTTCCCTTGATTTCTTCCCTCCTTAACCTCATTAGCTGTTCCCTTTGGGCTCCTAATTTTCTTTTATCCTCCCCTCCAAGCCCTTCTGAGCAGTTCTTAAACCAGGGAAGCTCCTTGAGAGCAGCACAGCTCCTCTGAGCTGCTGCTGAGCACCCCTAGCCCTGGCACTGCTTGACCTCCTCAAGGATCAGAGGAGAATAAAAGAGCTTATTCCATGATTCCTTTAGCATCTATCTACAAGGATAATGTTACTGCTGCTTGTTCCCCTGACTCTAGGGCAGCCCTGGCTGGAGGGAGATGATGTACTGGATATGGTTCCTCCTCCTGATGGCAACAGAGATGAGGAGAGCAGAAGCCAAGGCTTGGAGAAGCCACACAGCAGCTCTGGCTGCCTGTGAGGGGGGTGAATCCTCCCTCCAGGTCTCCTAACAGCTGGAAAACCACTGGAATCACTCTGAACAGTGGGGCCCTTTCCCAGCATAAGGGAAAGGAAGAAGGGACAACACCTCATCCTTGTCACCACAGTGTGTGACACAGCCACCCTGTTCCTCCCCTTCAGCCCTTGGGATGCTCCCAGCATGGACACACCAAGCCAGGACACACTGATCCCAAAACCAGCAGCTCCTAGGGCTGGATAACAGGGAGATGACAGGGGAACCAGTGGGAAAAGGACAGAACAGCTGAGCAGAGAGCTCAGCAGCAAAACATCCCTATGGCACAGCCTTAAGAGAACTGCCTCAAGCTGCTCCAGGGCAGGTTCAGGTCAGACATCAGGAAGAACTTCTCCATGGAATGGGTTGTGAAGCATTGGAAGGAACTGTCCAGGGAGGGAGTGGAGTCACCATCCCTGGAGGAGTGCAAGGAACAACTGGATGTGCCACTCAGTACTCTGGGCTAGCTGACAAGGTGGTGATGGGTCACAGGTTGGGACTTGATGATCTTGGAGGTCTTTTCCAAGCTCAGTGAGTCTGGGATTACCTGGAGCCCTTGGGAACCATCAGTAAATACAATTGATTTGGGACTGAGCTCACAGAATGGGAGAGACTGGTACAGGCACCAGGGGGTGAGACAGGGGCTAAGGGCAAGGGGGTTTGGGGGTGAGGGGAAGTTAGGGGGGGTGAGGGGA
>NW_008670531.1:0-615 GCF_000695815.1 Acanthisitta chloris | reverse complement strand
ACAGGTGAGTGGGGTGCGGGGAGAGGGTCCCAGTGCTCCGGGATGGTGTCCCCGTTCCCAGAATGGGATGTCTGTGCCCCTGGATGGGGTTTCTGTAGCGTGGGAATAAAGTCTCTGTGATATGGGAACAGCGTTCTCGTGTCCTGGGAGAGGCTCCCTGTGCCCTAAAACAGGGTCCTGTGGGCTGGGAATAAGGTCTCTGTGCCCAAGGAGGAGGTTGTCATGCTATGGGATAGACCCTCGTGTCCCGGGACGATCCCAGTGCCCCGGGACAGATCCCAGTTCCCCGGGATGGGACCCCAGTGCTCCGCGGCCGACCCGGCACGCAGACCTATAGCACTGGACAACTTTTCCCAAACCCTGGAAGGACCCTGGCGGGATGCTCTGCCCTGCCTAGCCCCGACGTGGGGGTCATCCCGGCGGGTTTGGGAGGGTGTGGACACTGCTGGGAACAGACTGGGACACATCCCGCTCGGAACACGCTGCGCTCCGGGAGCGCTAACGCAGCGCCTGGGCAGCCTCGGCCCCAATTCCCAGCGGGATCTCGGTCCTTCCCGCTTGGCACTTGGTGCCGGAGGGTCTCCCGTGCCCACCGGGACCATTGGCAGCTGTGGG
>NW_008670530.1:0-8810 GCF_000695815.1 Acanthisitta chloris | reverse complement strand
TCCTAACAAAGTGTCTCCAGCTCCCTTGGAGGCCCCTCAGATATTGAAAAGTTGCTATGAGGTCTCCACGCAGACCTTCCCTTCTCTTCCCCAGGCAGAACAGCCCCAACTTCCTCAGCCTGTCTTCATAGAGGAGATGCTCCAGTCCTCTTACCAACTTCGTGGCCTCCTCTCGACTTGCTCCAACAGTTCCATGTCCTTCTTATGTTGAGGACACCAGAATAGCATGCAAGTGAGGTCTCACGAGTGCAGAGTAGAGGGGGAGAATGACCTCTTTTGACCTGCTGCCCACACTCCTTTGGATGCAGCCCAGGATTCCATTGGCTTTCTGGGCTGAGCTCACACTGCAGCTCATGGTGAGCTTCTTATCCACTGTCACTCCCAAGTCTTTCTCCTCCCTGCTGCTTTCAATTACTCCCCCACTCAACCTGTAGCTGTGCCTGGGATTGCCACAGCCCAGATGTAGGACCTTGCACTTCATTTAGTTGAACTCCGTGAGGTTGTTCTGTGTCTTCATTGTAATGCCTTCAAAACATTCCTTGCCATTGCCAGATGGGGATTACAGAAGCTTCTGAATAACCACATACTTTACCTCTGGAACTGCCTGAGTTTCCTCCAAACCAGATAGAGTATTATCTACCACTGGTTCCTCTTCATCGTTGCACTGAGCTATATAAATACAAAGAGAAAAAGAACCAAACAACCAACCATGGGATTAAAACCAGTAACCACAAATGATGCCCACACCCCTAGAGTATTAGAATAGGTAGAGTTGTCCCAGATGTTTATTGTATGTTCATATCAGGAAGGTTTTCTAAAAATACACTAAATCTCATTTTTAATATCCCTCTATAAATATCTGAATCCAGGATACTTAAATCCAAATGCTCACTCTGATCATAACCTATAAATCGAAAGCACAGTTAGATAAAAGCCAACACTACACTGTAAGCTGATACCACAGTCCATTTGTTTGCTAGGATAATTCAAGTATTTTCCAGATAGTCACTGGAGTTTGTGGGTCTTACCCTGTTTTTACATGGAGAGGTTATGAATTTGGAAACATGGCCAAGCTCAAATTTAGTCAACTACATACTAAACTTGTCATGCCTGTGTTCTCATAGCAATATTAACAAACTGAATATCAAATTTAGTAATTAAAATAAGTGGAAGGATCTTCATAATATTAATATGCACCAGAATTACACTTCCAACTGAAGAAATGCTAACACAGTGTCACAATGGTATTTTTAGGAGTACAAGCATTGATGGTTTCTTCTAAATTATTCATATATGATCTATGACATCATTAAGGAATACTTCCTTTATCAATAACACTTCTACAAACTACCTTCCAGCAACACCAGTGCACACTATTCCATAACACACCTAACATAGTCACAAAATGAAAGATATTCTGCTAATTTCATCTATTTAAAGAAAAAATACTTTTATAAAGGTGATGATTGAATAATTTCATTAACACTGATGAAGAAAGTACTTTGATGGAGGTCTACAAAGCATAGAAACTACTGAAAATACAAATTCTGTGCCAATACTACAACATATATTTATCTATTTCATGAAACTGTTCCTCTCCTATTATCTTACCTTCCAAATCAACTGCTTGCTCCTCTTCTTGCAAAGAAACATATTCTTCTGAGACAAACTCATGGTTATCATTTGTGCTTCCATTTTCTGAAGTCACTGTCTCTATGTCAGAGCCCTGAAGGTGAAGAGTTTAAATGAACATTACAGTTACTGGGGTTTCCAACAGTAAAGCAGGAGGAAAGAGTTACATAGAAAACAGGACATTAATAATAAAACCAGAAGAATAATAACCTTTAAAACTAAAGAAGACTTTGAGCACAAAGAAAATCTAGTGAAATAGCAAGGAATTAACTACAGGGAAACAATTTTTATTGTGTAGTACTCATGACCAAGGCAGAAAAAAAGCCAGAGCAGGACAGTTCTAAGGGGAAAAACTGACAGGAATTTTGGCAGCAATTAACAGCCATATGAGTATTTTGAATAACTATTTTTATTATCTTTATTAGACTGATTTATTAAATAGAATTTAGACGAGGTTTTGTATATATGATCTAATACTAGCACATATGTCCATGCATTGTAAGTAATTACACACAACCTCCCCAAAATGGGACCTTCAAAAGCACCACCATGAACTCTAGTAAGTACTACTACCAGGAAAAACTATGTAAAACTTCACTCCATCTCAGTTCCTGTCAAAAATCTGAATGACTGTTTTATTAGCATATCTTCAACACCAGGAAAACAAATATCTATACAAACTCTAAACTGGATTTCTGTCTTTAATCCAGAAAGGAGCCTTAGTTATTAGCCAGCACACAACGTGCTTGCAACTCTAAATATTTAACCTTTGCATTCTAATTTTTGCTTAAAAGAGCTGATGGAACACCAATAAGGTTATTAGAAAACTGTAGACATGCAAAACATAACTGAAAAATACAAAGTCACTCTTGATCCATAAATAACTTGAGCTGTTTTTGTAAACAGAGATAGTTATTTTTGCAGCAGCAGGTGTGAAATTACAGTAGTAGTAATACTTCCAGATCAGTTTCCCTGGATGTCTCATTTCAGGACACAAGCAAACATGTATGCTTTTGTTTTTAAGAGGACACTGTACTTCAAGAAGATTAGACACCTCAAAAAGAATTGCATAAGAAAATACAAAGTATTTGTCAAGTTGCTAAAACAGTTAATAATTGAAACGTTTTTAAAAGGAATGCAGATTTGTAATATCATTGTACAATGTATCTCTCTTCTTTTTGACTACACAAGTATCACAGTTTTAATCTCATGTTTTGCAGAAATTCATCACTCAATTTTAAGTAATTTACTAAAACCTGAGCGAAATCTCAAGAAAGAAAATGCAAAATCATTTGGGGTTTTTGGCTTGGATGGGTTTTATAGATAGGTGTACAGATCTATTATGCAACAAGTGTTCTCTGGTGTAATACAGCCAACACTTTAGTTTCTTACATTGTGAATAAGAAAAATATAACAAAAGTTCAGTTTGCCCAGGCTCCACAACAAGGCAAACATCAGGACTATTGCTTAAAACAGATGACAATTTCAGCTAAAATATGAAGAAACTGAGCTAGCTGAGGACAAGGTAAGCCATCCTTTTCTTAAAAACATGCAGTCTGGTGTGGATGCATGAACTCCCCACTTCACCTGTTGCTAGACCTCCATCACCCTTCCACTGCAGCAACAGCAAAGAGATCAGGATATTATCACCTCACTACACTCCTACACAGAATTAGCAAGTCCTTTCTTATAAGTAGTCCAATAATACACAGCATTGCTTCTCTGTTCAAAGCAGACATTCAATTCAGCATACACAGCTGTCAGTTCTCCACAATCACCATCTGAACAATGGCCATTTCTTGCCCTCTTAACTCAGTGCCTTTGTAAACAGCAAAACAAATCCAGAAACTGATTCCGCTGGGTCACCATCAATAAAGGTCTCTCTAATATGTGAGAAAGTAATACTGTAGTACTCAACATTTGTCTAACCCATACCTCTATCCCCCTCCTAAATATGCAAATCATTGCACTGAAGTATACAGCAGCCCAGGTCACACCCTCCCTGAGAAACTGCTCTGTGAAGGGTACACAGCCATCCCATCCACTCTACCTTCTCCATGCTCACATTCAAAGCTGCTTTGCCAGGAGAATGCTGATAGGGGCAGCTCTTAAACACCAGTGTTCCCCCATTTTTATTTCTTTGAATTGGGGAAGAAGAACTGGAACAGAAAACCACTAGGTCACAGATCTGTTCTGCTTTGGCTACAAAGATCCCTACCATCCTATAACCTTGTGTTAACTTACTTAGACTGCAAAATTCATCTGCAGTTACAGTGTAAAACAGCCATCCCAAGAATGAAAATAAAGCCTGCAATTCATAGCTGAGTAACCCAACTGCAGTAGTCAACTTCTAAATCCTCTGACTTTTATCTGAACTCTACAGAATCCAGCAGCCTGTATCCCACTTGGTCTTGAGGACTGGAGTGCATCAGTTTTCTGTTTCTTTTGGCGACAGCTTTCCTAACTTGTCATCCAGCCCAAGACAAAGAGAAGCTTTTACCATCTCTTAAATACCAGGGGAGTGTGCAGGGAAGGAGCAACAGGTGATCACTATCCATCATCTCTAGCCATTTTCCACTTTCCTCCTCCAAATGAAACATCTCAAGTACTGTTCCTTGACATTTTTTTCTGGGGCAGACAACAAGTAGATACACACAGCCAATACCTAAGTGTCACTCCAGGAAAACAGTCAACTCATTTGTTCTGAGGATTCTGGCTCAATAACCTGCTCAGTTTACAAGACAATGCTAAATACTTAAAAACCAAACCAATCAATCCACTCATCCTACACTCACACATCAGCCAAGATCTGAAAAGACACAAAAATCCTCAGGCCTATAGGAGAAAAGGATAGTGGAGATTCACACTAGCAGGTGGGGCCTCTCAGAGGTTTTGAGCAACACAGGCCTGCCTTGTTCACTGTAGAGGAAAGTAAGAACAAACATTCATCAAGCTCATCAGTGTCTACAGCTGAGCAAATTGCACAGTCACAGCAGTCAGTGGAGTCATTTGATCAAACATAAGTGCTGACCTTGGCATGACTTGCTGCCTTCCGGATTCCATTGATTGCATTGATTTCACCTATACAGTGCTAACTTAGACACTCACCCAATGCTAGGCATGGAGCATACATTTGTCCCTATCCTGACATTTTATAAGGAAGACAATGTAAGCACAGAAGGCTGTTCCTGAACAGCTACTGCTGAAACTAGGATCAGATACCTTAGTGGTAGGAAAGACTTGTAGCAATCATGGAATAGTTCCCTTCTGCACAAGGTAAGTTTTTCTGCCCATTATTCACAACTTTGTTTTGGTGAGGGTGCAGATTTAGAAGGAAAAGAAGAAATATATTAGCCACAATAGCCGTTACATGGAATGTCAGTGTTTTCAGGCAAGATGGAAGAGAGGAAATAATATTTTACTGCACATGGCTAGGCTTAAACTGACAGAACTTTACTAAATTGAAACTGGGTACCTCATGAGTGATGACAGTCCAGCCACAAGATGAATCACTGTCACTGGAATTTTCAGACATTTTCAAAGCACACTGCAAGTGAAAGGAGATTCTTTTAACATGCAGAACACACAATTTCACTGCTCTCTTGAAAATAAAAACAGAAAACAGAAGAATCCAAATCATGATTTTACAAAACAGCATATTAACTCCCACACTGTTATTCTGGAACTAAGAAAAAAAAAGTTTAGAAAGAAAACATATTCTTTTGTAGTTATTTCCTACTATCTTTTGTATACTTGCAGCACTAGGTACATACCTCTTCCAGCCAACCAAAAAGGTCTTAGATAAGGTGAACACACACAAGGCTAGTCAGTAAATCAATAATAAGCTAAAATTTGTCTGTAGCATCATTGTTTAAGAGGTGAGTCACTACTTGAAATAATTCCTGGTTTGTTACAGGAACTACAGTTTATTCAAGAAAAAACACTGTGGGTTTTTTGATAAGACACAAATTAGGACCTTTTCTAACAAGTTCCGTTCAACTACTGAGCAGAAACAACTCTGCATGTTTCTTTCACTCCTTTCAAGTACTCTCAAATACACAGATCTGGGGAAAACTGGGAGAGTACCTGATGAGTACAACAACAGAATGAAAATAACCTGAGGTACAAATTTGGTTTTTACGATACTACTAGATTACTTCAGTACTTATTTTCAGTTATTTTCAGTCCAGCTGGAGATGCCTGATTATTTTTTTTCTCCTTTTTACCAGGAATTTACCAAGAATACAAAGTAATCATTATTGTTGTAAATTCAGATCATTTTCTGAGGCCCTTAACTAGCAAAAAGATTTTAGAAAATAATTTAATGCATTTCTTGTTCCTTGAAATAAAAATATACCACGTTGTTAAATATAATTTACTATAGATTCATCTTAGTGAAAACAATCTTCCCACAATTGAACAATTCCCAATCAATTGTCTCTTACATTATGCATCAACACACTAAAACAGTAAAAGAAATCATGGCCCAATGAAGCTTCTGAAAATTTCAGACACCTGCTTTACTTCCCACACCTAGCTGCTTCCAGTCAGAACACTGAGAAAAGCACCTATTTGTTTAAATATATTTACTCTCTATCATCAAACCAGTCTTTACTCCAGTTTGTTAACACAGAAAATACAAACCTTGAATGAGAACACTTAAATACACCAGTGTGGCTTGAAATTGACACAACAAAATACAAAACTTCCAATTCCACTTAGCTTCCTTACAAACTACAGTAAACATTTGTCTCGTATCTCTGCATTAGGGTAGTTATTGTATGTTTTTCTAATATATTGCTTTACATCTCAGCAACTTCAACTAATATATTTGGGGGTCCTCTGTAAAAAAGGCAGTGGTGACAATCACAACCACAGTTTATAGAGCAAAAATACTCAGTAACAATTTAGGACTCAAACTTACAGAGAAACTGTATTTCTATTTTTTCATAATGCCCTACTTTGAATATGGTTGTCATTTTCCTGCAGATGTTTTTCTTCCTTCATTAGTGCTTTTCCTAGAATTTCAACTAGAGAGCATCAAAAGTTTGGGGGGTGCAGGGAATGTGTATCACTTTGGGCTGTTTGGGGTTTTTTTTAAAATCATACTGCATACAATGACCTTTTTTTTGTGTGTGTGTGATTGTGATTTCTTTTAAAATCATACTTTTTCCATCATCAAAACAACAAATGCCCATATGGCAAAGACTACATTCCAGAGCTCACACGTGATAATGACACCTGTTTGCTCTGTTAATTACTCTGAACCTGGCCAGGCATCCAGCAGCAGCAGCAGCATTCCTTTCGGAGGAAGGGAACTACCAGCATCAGAACTCATCACCTGTCACAGATATCACTGGCTACAGTGCAAAAACTGAAGAGAATTCTTAAAAGATAACTTCAGGTCACCAGTAGAGTTTTTGTTCCAAGTGCATCTACAGATGTTGACAGGGCAAATTTTAACAGCTGACTCTGTGCTGAACATAGTAACATCTGTCTTCCTCCAGCTAACTCAGCATTTCATCCCAGGCCCTGGCTAACAACCTAAATGCTATCCTGCTCTCCCTCTCCAGCCACATCACAGACTGAAAGGGAATTGAGCACTGCACAAACCCAATTCCACTGAATACACAGCCATGGCCTCAGGCTCCACTGACCATTAGACATCTGTCTTCCCTCTCCAAACAAGCTTCAGGACCTAACTACATTGACATCATCAAAAAATATCAAAAACCCCCAGAGAAACAAGCAGACAAACCATCATCATTTTCCATTACTTGCTCACCTTGATAAATGGCCTTGAGTTAAAAGTCACTTATCTTCTATTCAAGCAGATAGTATATACTAACAGTGCATATTCAATTGCATACAAGTGATCAATCTCCAAAATAGAAAAGCTTTTAATATCTAGAAAAATAATGGAATAAAAAAGAATAACTACACTGAGGTTTATGGGTAGAACTGCTAAATTTAGCCAAATGATGATAGATAGCTTGGCATCAGACTGAAGGGCATCTCTAGGGTCAATGTATTCCTACAAGTACATTCAGCAAACATACATGTGTAAAACAGTCATCAGAAGTAAAACATTTTATGAAGTAGGGCACTCTAAAAGATCACAGCAGCCCAGTAAGCTTTAATTAAAAAATTATCTAGGTACAGTGTTCCTAAACTTCAATCATTAGGTAAAGTCAGCAACTTATTTCTGTAAAAAATTAGTAAAACATAGTCATAACTCAATCTTGAGGTCAAATCCAGTCCCTTAGGTAAACTGAATTACAGAAGACTAATCTGAACCCAATGGCTAAACTCACAAAATCTTCACCAGCTTCACTCTCCACCAAATGGCAAAGACACACTAAGAAACAATATGCTTTTCCTACCAGCCTAAAGGTGCTGGATACAGTTGGCACTTCCTGAATGCAAGCAGTATTTAAAAAGTAATTTTGAGCAGGAATTAAACAGACATGAAGCCTGTAAACTTCCTGGCAAATCCAGGTGACATTAATGGGTTCTAGTCCAGTAACAGCAGGGAGAACTGGAGGATACAGTAGAGTGTTCCACGTCCTGTTTGTCAGGCCAAGTCAGAAGACTGGAAAAAGCAAGCCAAAACCACACCCTCAACACACAGTTTCACTGGTGAGAAAGGTGTGAAAGCTTACAGCCATATGTATTGTTGATAACATAATACCAAGTTATCCCAGGTATCTGTATAAAAATAAACACGAGATACCACATCCTATTTATCCACTGTGAAACAGAATAAATACCAGTCTCAGAAAGAACAACCACTCTGGTCTAAACAAACCTAAAGTTCTATCATCAAAAAACAGGATTTCCTACACTAAAACAAAACAGCACTCCAATAAGCATTGACAAAGATGAGTAACAGGCACCAACAGGAATGTGAATGTGTTCTTTGGAGTTTGCTGTGCTGTCATTCCGAGTACAAACTCACAGCTCTCTTCCACAGTAGCTTCTTTGTTGCACAACAGGAACAAAAACAGGTTCAGTGGTTACACACTGAAGTTCTGATGCAAGTGCATGTTTATATAAAGCGGTAATTTTTTCCCCAAAGTAACATTCTTCCCTAAAGTAACATTATTCTCTAGGAATATGATTAGCAGGCCCTACAGACTATTTCCTTGGTATGATTTCCAGCAAGACAGACGTGGCTT
>NW_008670529.1:495-5366 GCF_000695815.1 Acanthisitta chloris | reverse complement strand
AAACCATGGGAAGAGGGATGGGATGGAATCAAACCATGGGAAGTGATGGGGTCAAACCATGGGAAGAGGGATGGGATGGGGTCAAACCATGGGAAGAGGGATGGGATGGGGTCAAACCATGGGGGATGGGATGGGATAGGGTAAAACCATGGGAAGAGGGATGGGTTCAAACCATGGGAAGAGGGATGGGATGAAACTATGGGAAGAGGGATGGGATGGGATCAAACCATGGGAAGAGGGATGGGATGGGGTCAAACCATGGGAAGCAGCCAGTGCAAAGTTGCAGGTGGGACAGGAGCTGATGTGCTCCTGACTGGTAGCAAAGGGTTTGGGGGAACAAAGAGCAGAATTGCCTCCTGATGGTCCTTGTGGATCCCTTCCAATTCAGGCTGTTCCTTGAGTGTTTCCAAGTGCACTTGGCAAATAAACCCTTTGTTTTCCCAGAGATGGGGAGAGAGGTTGGGATCAGCTTCCCTGCTCCCACCAGGGGAAACTGAGGCACAGCAGAGTTACCAGGTGAAATTTCTAGCATCCTTCTCTTCATGTCAATCTTATTCTCTCCTGCCTTATTCCATTCTATTTACCTCTAGTTATCTCCTATTTTAGTTGTCTCCTATTCTGTTCTACCTAATCTTATTCTATTCTGGCCAACCATTAAAGCCATTCAAATCCATCTCCGCTCCCAAATCCCAAATAAACCCAGCAAAAAAAGCTCAGCCTGTGAGGGAAGGACCAAATCTCTCCTCTCCCAGGCCTGTTTCAGCCCTCACCTCCTGCCTTGCTCCATCCTTATCGATGCCACGACGGATTTGACATTCATTTCCTCCTACCAGCAGAATTCTTGATCCATCAGCAACAAAACTGAATCAATCAGTTCCCAAAAGCCAAGGTGGGGGAGAAGAAAGGCAGCCCTGCCCCTGGCACATGGAACCAATCAATACCTTAAGCAGAAAAATATTGATAATGTTGCTGCCACGGACATATTTATGTCCTTTATTATATAGGTCACGAGGAGTGAATTCCTCCCCCTGTCTAGCCCTGTTAGGGCTGTTTGAAAGTGTCCAAAATCTGCCTTTTTTTTTGCTTCAGGCAGGAGAACCAGGGGCTATTTTTACTGTCTCCCAGTTTTGCTGTGGCTCCATCCCGAGGAGGGATCGAGTTTCCTGGACATTGTGGGCTCCTCTCGCTGGAGATTCCTTTGCTCAGGCCTTATAAGGAACCAGAGATTCGTCTCTGGTGCTGCCACGAATCCCCCCTGCTGCAGGCAGGGTGATGGATCACGCTGGAGAGACAGAGGAAGAAAGGAAAAAGGAAAGGGAGGGAAGCTGAGAGCTGTCAGGCTGGGGATTAGCAAGTGAAAAAGGGAGGGGAGGATGGAGAGAGGCATGGGGAGAAATGACAGGCATGGAAGTGCAGGAGTGTAATCAAAAGCAGATTGGGACACTTTGATAGTAATAGAAATCAGTTTTTTGGTGAGCTTGGGGAATGTTGGGTCAGTCCTACCCCAGGACTGAAACCATGTTCCACATGTCCCTGAGATCTTCAGTCCATCCCATTGGAAATTCATCCTTCCTAAACCATGTTCCACATGCCCCTGAGTCCTTCAGTCCACCCCACTGGAAATTCATCCTTCCCTAAACTACATCCCACATGTCCCTGAGTCCTTCAGTCCACCCCACTGGAAATTCATCCTACCCTAAACTACATCCCACATGTCCCTGGATCTTCAGTCCATCCCACTGAAGATCCTTCCCTGATCCACCTGCACAAACATCACAGCCACTGGCAATTCATCCATCCAGGTGCATCCAAAGGGCTGGAACTGTGGATTCATCCTGGCTCAGACACTATGGGAATGGTGTCATCTCCCACCCTGAGCCAGGAGGGTGAACTACCTGGTTTGGATGCAGCTTGAGCCCCATCCCTGTTGGAATAACTGAGCCCCATGGGATAACTGAGCCCTTGGAGCTCTCTAACCTTGAGCTTGGCTATTGCCACGTGGCCCAAAATGCAAATTAACATTTCTCAGCAAAGCTGGTCCAGAGAGTTCAAACAAAATGATTTTTCCCCTTTTTCTTTTTCCATGAAAAAAATCCAAAATGGATTTCCTAAAAGTGCCTTATTGCCAGGAACTCCTCTCCACCCTGCAGAGTCTGTCCATTGAGGAATGCTCCAGTGGCTCCCAGCAAAGTGAACCCTCTGGCTGCAATCAGAGCTTGATTTCCACCCCAAATTTCCTCCCTTTCCCCCTCCACAGGGATTTTCTCCAACACACAAGGGTAGTGCAGGATCCCTTCACCTTCCCTCAGAGCAGACAAGGACCAGGACCCATTCCCAGCTCCAAACACAGTCCCAGTCCACATCCCTTGGCTCCCCACGTTCCTTGCAGCAATTCTGCTGCAGCTCTGGCTGTGAAGAGTCAGGCTGAGAATTTCCCACTGTGTATTATTTATTCATTGGTATTTCTGAGTTCCCATTGCTGTGGAACTGGCTGTGTCGGGAAGGTAATTCCCTCTGCTTTGTTGTAAAGGCAATAAAAACTTCACAGGCAGAAACTGGAACCAAGTGTTTAACTCCTGCTCCTTCTGGGGGCTCTGATGAACCTTCTGGGTGGGAGGAGAAGGGGAAGCATCACCTGCCTTTGCTTCCACACCTCTGGAAGTAAGAGCTGCAGGAGCCTGGAGGAAGTTAATGAAGGGGTGGGAGTCACTCTGAGGATGCTGCACGCTCTCGAGGGACGTGCTGCAATATTTCACTGAGCTGTAATTGGGCTTTTGCTAATTAAGCCTGCCCCTTTGGGTGCACAGTTGGCTCTCTGCCAGGCAGCCAAGCAGTCAAGAGCTCCTTCCAGCAGGGAAAACCCTCCATGCATGACCTCCTCAGCTTGAAGGGAGCCAACAGAAATTTAGTGGAAGCTCTTTGTGTTCTGATCATGGGCAGTTTGCAGCCAAACCACTCCCTGAGCTGCTCTCAGCATGGCAAACTCAGCTCTGCCAGTGACCTGTGGCATCATCCCACCGTGGCAGAGCAGTTTTTGGGGTCACCTGAATGGTCCAGGAGCCTCCCCAGGAACAGGATCAGCCACACTCCAGAGCCAACTGCAGGTGGATGTGGTTTTGGTTGACCTTAGGGGTTTGCAACACTCCGAGAGTGTTGTCTAAAGGATGTTCCTCCAGCAAATAAACCCCTGGAGCCTTTGGGTTTAATTCCAAGAGGTGACAGCAGACTTTTAAGAGGCTCTTTGTCATCTCCTGGAGCCAGGGAAGGGCCACAACCTTTAGGGGACAGGAAGAATAATTCGTGTGTATGTGATTGAATGCAAAGCTCTGGGAGTCCCTTCACCAAAGGAGCCGTGGAAGGGTGGGATGGGAGCAGAAGGTTTCACTTACCTTCCCTGGCTGCTGGCCCAGCCTTGTGCAGATGTAGCCCAGCTGAGCAGCTGGCTCAGCCCTGCAGCTCCAGCCCTGGGATTTTCCAGGGATGACTCCCAGGCTGGCATCAGTGGCAGGGAGTGAGGCTCAGGGACAGCTTCCCCCTGAGCTCTGTGTCCCCAACAAGTGCATCCTGCAGTGAGACCACAGCCCAAAACCCTATGGGGAGGAGAAGGAGGAGGAGGAGGAGGAGGAGGGATTTATCCAAGGAAAGCAGCTGAATTTGCCACTTGCTGTGGCAAATTAATTGCAAGACCCCAGGCTGCTCCCCTGCTGTGCCAGCCCTGCCATATGTCTGCACAGCTCCATCCCATTCCCATTCGTTAAAGGGATTTAGGGATGCTCAGCTTATCCCTGCCCATGGGTGGGCACCCCAATCCCATGGCCCTGGGCACATCCTGCCCCATTCCCACCTGGCCCCAGCATGGATTTTTGGCTGGGAAAGTCGTGGCCATGTGGCTCACACATGTGTTCCTGCGTCTCCGTGTCGGAGAACAAACGGCAGCTTGAGTTTAATCTCAGGGAATTCCTTAAAGCCCTTCCCAACTAGCACGAGCTGGATGAGAGAAACCAACCTCATGGACCATGGACAGTCAATGATTTGCTTTTCCAGAGGAAAATCCTACTGAAATCCAAGTGCTTTTTTGCCCGGAGTGGGAGATGTGATCCAAGGGAGGGGCTGTTGGGAATGGGGAGCTTGAATGGGAATGGCTGGATCTGAATATCACTATAGGGAACCCCAAAAGCACCTGCAGAGCTTGGAGGGGTGAGGAAACACCTGGTGTTAGCAGGACATGAGGCCAAATCCACTGTGCAGTGGACAAAGTTGGAGAGTGAAGGCATCTCCCCTCCCTCCCAGCCACAGGAGTCACCCTGGGGCAGTGCCAGCATGTCAGGGGCATTTCCAGCCACCCTCCAGTGCCACCAGTAAGCCCACTTCATTCTCCTAGTGAGCCCCACAAAGAGCTTTTCTGGTGCTGACACAGCACAGCAGGATGAGAAACAAGCCCTGACACTTCCAGCTTGCATCACTGTGGGGTCTGGGATGGCAGGATGCCAGGCAGAGTCATCCTGCAAAAAGCTGGAAGCTCCAGGACAAAGGAGAGTGGCAGGCACCAAATGACATCAGTATGGATTGGTTTGGCTGCCAAGGGTTGACTTACAAAGAGGAACTTCAGTCCCTGCAGTGTGGTCCTCACTGGGGGTTCTCTGTGTCACCTGGATGGCTGTGACAGACCTGGAGATATCCATGGGATGCTGTTCCTTGTCCCAGGCAGCTGGAGGAGATCTGGTTAATCCCATCCCAGCCATGGAGCATCTCTCTGGGGCTGCAACAGCATTAATGAACTCATTAATGGGGAAACAGTGACCATAGCTGACATGGTGCTGTAGGTCATAGGTTGGACTTGATGATCTCAGAAATCTTTTCCAACCATCTTT
>NW_008670529.1:0-473 GCF_000695815.1 Acanthisitta chloris | reverse complement strand
GCAGCTGGAGGAGATCTGGTTAATCCCACCCCAGCCATGGAGCATCTCTCTGGGGCTGCAACAGCATTAATGAACTCATTAATGGGGAAACAGTGACCATAGCTGACATGGTGCTGTAGGTCATAGGTTGGACTTGATGATCTCAGAAATCTTTTCCAACCAATTCTGGGATCTTTGATAGGAGGACTGGAGAGGACAGGGACAGATGGACAGATGTGAGCATTGGGGATGGAGGGATGGATGAACGGATAGCAGAGGAAGGAGCATGGAAATGGATGTGAATAATTGTGGGGCTGAAAAGACTCGGCTGGGCAGAGACCAAGAACACCCCAAAAACGCTTCGTGGGAGGGCGACTCGGGCTGGGGGCGACTCGGGGGGGGCTCAGGCTTTGTGTGCCGGCGGAGGAGGGTGCTGGCTCGGCCGCTCGCCGTGATGCTCCGGGGGCGGAGAGGAGGAGGAGGAGGAGGAGGAG
>NW_008670528.1:0-241 GCF_000695815.1 Acanthisitta chloris | reverse complement strand
GAGGCAGAATGGGTGGCACAAGGAACGCTTGAGGGTCTGGCAGAGGTGATGGCACAGGGGACACTTGGGGGTCTGGCAGAAGTGATGGCACAGGGAACACTTCAGGGGCAGAAGGGATGACCCAGGGGACACCAGCTCAGCCCCCCAGGACCCCTCACCTCCTCCCTCAGGCTATCGCTGCTTCAAGGCCGTGATGTTCCTCTCGGGGCTCCTCTTCGGCTCCGCCGTCATCTTCCTGCTG
>NW_008670527.1:12854-14206 GCF_000695815.1 Acanthisitta chloris | reverse complement strand
AATAGATATATACAATAGTTTTATATATATATAAAACTATATATTATTTTTGAAACTATAATTATTCATGGCACACCCCAGTCCTCACCAATTTTCCCTTCCAGGACATTTTGGGTGGCTGCCTCTGTGATGGGGTGCCAGGGCTCGTGGGTGCAAGAGGGGCTGCAGGAGGGTTGTGTCTGCTCCCCACCAGCTCTCATCTTTGTGTAGGATCCTGCTAAGAAGGTGAGCTGAGCCTCCTTATGGCACTACGTCTTGCTGGGGAGCTGGGGACTGAAATAAAAATGTGGCATCTTTTGTAATTTCACCCTTTTTTAATCACCCTTCTGCAGGTTTGCTGTCACCCTTGGCGCTAACTCCCTGTGCTTTCCATTAAATATTTTGTTGAAAAATGGGAAGAAACACCTTCTTACAAACATTAAAAATAAGGGAATTGCTAATGTGTGGTGATAAATGACGGAAGAACATGCTGAGGTTAAATCTGGGTGAGAAGATGATGTGGTGGTGACATGGTGCAATGACTTCATGCTCAGCCATGCAATGAGCTGCCATTGGCGACCAGTGTGAGGATGGAGGCAACTTCTTCTTCCGTGTGCTCGGCTGACCCACTGCAGTGAGTGTTGGGTGAGCCACAGTTCGCAGAGAGAAACTACACAGGCATCCAAAGTCTATGTGGGTGATGGTGCCAGTGGGTGTCTGGTTGGCAGCTCTCACTGAAGGGAGTGAGGCTGGGCTGGGTGATGCTGGTGCCCTTTCCCACTCCTTGCCCAGCATGACATGACCTCACCATGGGGTCCCTGGTCCAGCCTTGACCGGTAGGACCACAGCCTGTGGCAGGAGGATGTGTCGTGCCAGGGCTGGCTCTTGCCACTGGGGACCGTGGGGATTGTGGCCCTGGGTCACCCCAGTGCCTGCAGAGAAAGCCCTGTTAGGTGCCCTGCTCCCTGTGGAGTTTAAGGGTTTCCAAGCCGAGGTGTTGGGAGTTCATGGAGCACTGCTGCCCAGGGCCCCTGGGGTGCAGGCAGGCATTGGGTTGTCACCTGCCCATCAGCTGCCCATGACCATGAGCCAGAGTGGCCCCATGGGGCTGTTTTTTTTGTGGCTCCAGCCAGTGTCTGTTGCCTGTTTGCTGCCCCAGGACAAGTTTCGTTCCTGCTGCCTACCTCTGCTGCTGTCCCCTCTCACACCACGCTCCTGGACAGGGAAAGTAAAAGGCTTCAATACTGGGGATGTTCTTGGGCCTCTTTATTTGGGGTAAAAGCCCAGGTTGTCCATGGGCTAAAATACCGGTTAAAAAAATAGCTGGTGGGAGTTGAGAAGCACAAGGTGGTGTGAGGGCTCTGGGATGCAGG
>NW_008670527.1:12559-12779 GCF_000695815.1 Acanthisitta chloris | reverse complement strand
CTGCACTGGAGTCCTCAGGCGAAGAATTGGAAAACACTGGGAATAAAGTGAGTGTGTCCTGCACTGAGTGGGGTTCCCCTGAGTTATACCACCAAAGGCCTTGCTGGAGTCCAGAGAGAGCATCCAGTAAACAGATGGATGTGGCTGCAAGGTTTTTTGTCATACTGCTGCGTGCCTGGAGCTGTCAGGCAGTCCCAGATGATGGTCCCAGCTCCCCTGG
>NW_008670527.1:8396-12430 GCF_000695815.1 Acanthisitta chloris | reverse complement strand
CCTTCCCCCAGCACCTGCAGCACATGTGCCACCAGCCGGGCCCTCACCAGCAGGACTGCCACCGCTATGTGCAGTTTGGCACAGCCCAGTGCCTTCATCCCCCAGTGAGCAGCAGTCCCTGTGGAGAGAGTGGGCAAAGGGGCCATGAGCATGGCAGGGTCCCCCCGAGCAGAGCTGGCCTTGGGGGACAAAGACACCGGCTTGCCTATCCTGGGGACCCCCCACTCACCATACCTTGGCTCCAGCAGTGCTTGCAGTACCGCAGGTCACGCAGCACACCAGGGCCTGCAGCCGCCAGCCAGGGCAGGGCTGAGGCATGGAGTGGGCTGCCAGCGGGCGCCTTCTCCAGGAGCTGCACCAGGATTGGGAGCAGCTGCCACACCAGGACAGCTGGCTCCGCAAAAACGTTGGGTTCATCCTCTTTGTACAGGCTGGCAGCTCTGGGGGGGAAAGCCAAGGCATGAATGAAGCTGAGGGCAACCCTATGATAGCCCACTCTCCATATCAGCCAGCAGGTCTGGCAGCTCACTTGTTGGCCTCCAGCTCCTCCACGATGCCCTTGAGATCTAAGATGGGGAGGTGCTGCAGCAGTGAGTTGAAGGTCTCAGGGTGCTCCCCGAACTCTCTCAGAAGGAGCTGCAGGAGGCTCTGGAGCCCCACATTGTCCTGAACAAAGATGCAGGGACCTTGGAGTGGCTTCCCGGGGTCCTGCCGCAGGAGACTGGCGAAACCTGAGGCCTCATGCCGGACCTCTCGCTCCTCGTCTTGCAAAAGGTGAATGGCCATGTTTATCAGCCTGGGAAAAGGGAAGAGAAGGGAAGGACACTGCATACCTCGAAACATCCCAGCCTGCCTGGAGGGGTGGGAAGGATGAGACCTCATAGAGGAATGTTTCTCTGAGGGACTTTCCTCCTGGGCACAACCATCACCCAAGAGACTGCAATTTAGGAGGGCAGGGACTGCACTGGGATTGAGGCTGCAAACTCCTGGGTACTAGTGATTTTTGAGCGGGATTTCCTTCAAGGCCTTAGGGTTTTTTGAAGGGGACACCTTTGGCAGTCAGTTAATCATCAGCACCCTGGGGCTGGGGCTGCAGGGAGCCATGCTGCTGGGAACACACTGCAGCCATAGACAGCACCACTCCTGCAAATGCAGCCGTCCCCGGGGATGAGCTCAGTGACCTACCGCAGAGCCACGGGGACAAGCGAGGGCCAGGCAGCACACAGGGATCGGCGAACCACATCGGCACCTGCCGTCTGCAGGGAGCGGGCGGCCGCCAGCCGCAGCACCTCGGATGCAGCAGACCGGCTGCTCTCCTCTAGTGCCATGCACCAGCGCTCCACCAGTGGGCTGTCCTCGTCCTCAAACCTGCCAGAGGCCAGGGAAGGAGAGGGAATTCAGGCACACCTTCCTGCTCCATTCAGGGCACCAAAGGATTTAAAAGAGAGAAGTCATGGCTCTGTCTCCAGCAAGGACTAAGGAAAAATCTGCTGCAAGAGTCAGGCAGCCCCCTGAGAGCAGCAGGGACCTACCGGTGGGCAAGCAGCAGGCTGGCAGCACAGAGCACCTGGAAGAGGAGGTCAGGGCCAGGACACTCCGCCTCCACCATGTGCAGCAGCATCTCCAGACATGCTGCCCAGGAGCCCTGTAGCTTACAGAAAGCTTCCTGGGACCATGATGAGGGGTCTCTGTAAAGATGCAGCAAAGCCTCAAGGTACAATCTCAGGAACTCTTTGTCCCTTCTCTCTTGCAGCACCAACTGCAAACCCTCCTAGTTGACAACAGGAAAGAAGGTACATGGTTAGTGGTCTCAGCACCACGGGTTATCAACTGGGCAAGTACCCCACATCCACACACCCTCAGCCTGGGGAGCACCATGCTTCTCAGTGTGCACCCAGGAACCCATCTGTGTGGTGCATTGGGGACCCTCTGCTTTACTTGGTGACTTTTGAGCCTTGTCATACCAGCAATGTCAGCCCGAGAGCCTTCTCAAGCTCCTTGCACGTTACTCCCTCCCCAGCGATCACCCAGCTCAGGATGGCAACCTGGACATCAGGATTCGGCTGCTGGAGAAGTGAGCAGACAGCAGCAATCTGCTCACCATCCGCCCGCTGGGCTGCCTCGCTGCACATGAAGTGGGTCATGGTTTGGTGGAGGACAGCCAAGCCCACCTGCAGAAAAAACAAGATTCCCCTTCCAATGCTCAGCTTTGTGCGAGGGGTGCCCCCCTCTTCCCCCAGGCTCACTGTCAGTCAGGCTGTAGACCTGATTTTCCCAGCAGGCAGCAGTACCTGTGGCTCAGTGCAGCCCGGCTTTCCCCTGAGAGGGAGGCTGCCCAGCTCAGTGCTGATGGCATCACGGATGTGCTGGGCAAAGCTGGGGCTGAAGGATGCAGGCAGGAGGGCGAGGACCTGGAGGAAGGCAGCGCGGACGAGTGGGCAGCGCTGGGCAGGGGTGAGTAGCCAGCCCCGTGCCTCCAGCTGCAGAGCCACGGGGCGCAGTGCCTCGGCCGACAGCCTGTGGGGAGACACAAGGCCCTTACCATGGGGCACAGTGCCAGGCTAGGCACACTTTTGTGGCCAAAAAGCTGTGTCTTAGCACTGAGAGTCAACAGAGGCCATGGGTGGGGAGATAGCATGGCGCTACTCACCCCCTGGTTCCTGTGGCAGGGGCCAGCAGGGCCTGCATCTGCAGCAGATGCCCATGGATGGCATTGTGTGAACAGACCCATCTGGGTGCTGAGGGGAGCTGCTGGGCCAGCTGAAGGAGGAGCCCACAGCGCCGGGGTGGTGGGCCAACAGGAACCAGTGCCTTGGCAGCCATTGCTCGCACGGCGTAGATGGGGCTCTCTGCCAGCCCCAGCAGTGACTCCAAGAAGGGAGCAGAGGAGCTGTGGAGCAAAAATGGCACCATGTGCCTTGGCCAAGGGCTCCTGCAGTGGGAGGGAGCCCCATGGTGCTGGGGCTGGCCCTGGCTCTTGAGGAGTTTTGCTCTAGCCAGAGCATCACCACTACCCACACTACCTACCTGCTGGGTCTGTCAGCACCAGGCTGCAGCTGGGCCAGGAGGGTAAGGATGGCATGGAGTGCAGGGTGCAGGTGGGGCCTCCCTGGTGCGGGTGCTGCAGCTGCCCTCAGCTCACTCTGCAGGATGGCACCCAGCTGTGGGTGCTGCCCGAAGAAGGCATGTAGGCTCATGCCTTCCGATGGGCAGCCCTCGCCGTGGCTCTGTGGTTGCCCCAACAGCCGGGACGTGAGGGCACCTGCAGGACAGAGAATGCGGTGGCGTTTCCCATCCAACCCTGCCCAACCCACTGCACTTCACCCCAGACAGGCTCTGAACCCTTGTGGGTGTGGGGACCTCTGTCCAACAGAACTCACTGAAGAGCTGGATGGCTGCATTCCTCATGGCCCAGCATGGTGAACCCAGGCCCTGCAGCGCCAGGGCCATCATCGGCGTGGTGTGCCGCAGCACTGCACCGCCCAGCCCTGCACCGCGGACCAGTGTCTGCAGCACATGGAGGGCACACACCTGAGGAGAGCACACAGGGCTCAGCAGCACTGCACGGGGAGGCGGCTCACGCTGCATGTGAGGGGAATGGTGGGAAAAGACAGGGGAGCCAAGGGACTTGGCCAAGCTTGGGCTGCTGGGGTGGGCAGTGCAGCTGGAGCTGTGGGCTTTTGCTCACTCTGAGGTCTCCATGCCAGTACAGTCTCGTGCTGAATACCCAGCGCGGCTGCCTTCATGGGACCTCACGCAGATCACCCTGTCCCCAACAGGAGCCCCACGCTCACCTGCGGAAGGTCAAGGGTCTGGTCCCAGTCCTGTGGCAGTGGTGTGTTGGCCAAGGCCAGCAGTGTCTGTATGCAGCGGGTCAAGCAGTGGCCGTGCCTGTGCCGGGGCCTCCCCGCTGACGATGCAGAGGAAGAGCATGGGGAAGCCGGCGGCACGGCGTGTGATCGAGCTGCTCCTTTGTCCGCTCAGCGCTTCCAAGCCCTGACAGAGAAATAAACCCACCTGAGATATGGCTGGAA
>NW_008670527.1:4665-8385 GCF_000695815.1 Acanthisitta chloris | reverse complement strand
CTGCCTTGCAGGAAGGGCACCAGCCACACCAGTCCTGCACCAGCATCTTGGCAGCCATGAGGGTGCTTGCCCCTGGGAGTGGGGACACAGGGACATGGCCCTGAGGCTCCCTGGGGCACAGGGGGGAACAAGGACCACAATAAGCATGGTACCTGCTCCAGCATGGCCTGTGGGATGGCCTGCAGCTCCGTGTCTGGGTGGCTCAGCAGAGCAGCACAGAACTTGGTGAAGCCCATGCTGCAGCCCTCCACTGCTCCCTAGGATAGAGCAGCGTCAGGTCAGGCCCCCATGACCCAAAGGCTGCACTTAACAGCCCACTGCAGCCCCAGAAAACTCTTTGCAAATGGGAAGGAGAAAAAGAGAAGATATGATGGTGTGGGTTTGGCCATGGGACCCCAACCAGGTGCCTTCCAGCCACCTCCATGTCCTGCCTCAGAGCAGACCCCAGCCCACTGCAATCACCTTCTCACAGGGGTCGGGATACACTCTTACCCAGTGCCGGCACCGCAGCAGGATTTCCTGGAACACCCTGGTGGCCATCTGCAGCGTGGGGAGTGGCAGGAGGGGCCCCAATTCAGCAGGTAGCACAGGAGTCAGCAGCAGTTCAGCCAGGCCCCCCAGGAGCAGCCCAATCTCCTGGGAAGAAGAAAAAGGTCAGCAAGATTGGCAAAGAGGAAGAGAAGCTGGGATGGATGGCTGTCAGAAAGGAGCTGTGATGGGTAGTTGCATGGGCTGCAAACAAGTAGTCCAGCTCTGCCACAGCTGGAGGCTGTCAGTGTCTGGGAATCAGCTGGGCTCCCTAAGGGCAGGCAGGGAGGGGGCCGTTTTTGGGGAGGGTGGTGGTTGTATTCTCTCTGGCATGGGGTGAGGATGTGTGTGAGTGCTCTGAGGTAAGGACAGAGATTCCCCCATGTTTGTCCCCAGCAAGGGTGAATGCCCGAAGGGGAGGTGAAGAACCCAGCAGCTGGGGTGGGCTTGATAGTGGGTGCCATGTTAGGCTGCCCCTCTCACAGGGCCAACGGAGAGGTGTCCCTACCTTCACCGAAACCCAGCAGCATGTCAGAATCAGGCTGTGCTCCTCTGACAGCAGGATTGAGGCCCCCTCCTCTTCCTCCTGCCCCCGGCCCTTCCCCAGCATGATGAGGGAGCCGATGGCATTCCCCATCTCTGCAAACGATGGGGCAGCAGCTGCAAAAGTGAGAAGCCTGGTCTGAGCAGGGTGGTGCAGGGCAGCAGGAGGCAGATGCTGCTGGGGTTTGAGGGGACCCGCAATTCCCTGTCAGAGTGCACACAAATGGAAGTGGCTCTTGCCCTGCCATGTGCCCTACTCAGGACTGCAGCTACTTCCTAGCTGCTTCCACACAGCAGGTGCCTTGCTGCTTCCAAAAGGCTGCTTTTGCCTCTGCTGTTGCTGCAGTTCACCAAGCAGTTGATAAAGGGATCCAAAGCCAGGCATGAACCACTCTCTTCTGTGGTTTCCAGGATCCTCTGCCCAACACCTGGAGCATCCTTAGCCAAGCGTCCTGCTTTGGACCCCACTCCCAGGCCAACCTTCTGTGCCTAGCCCTACCACTGTCTACTGCTAGAGGCCTTAAGCCCAAAGCAAGTGCATTCCTCTGGGCTGGAGGGCTGCTGGGTCAGGAAGGGCTGTGATGGAGGTGTCAGTGGTTCCCAGGGCTGGTTCTCCCCACGGGGGGACACACTCACCTTCCTCATCAGCACCAGGATCTTGCTGGCTCTGCAGAGCACCCAGGAGGAAGGAGGTGATGTCTCTCACTGTGGTCACAAGGTGGGTCAGGAGCTCCTGCCAGCTCTGTGCCAACTCTGCTGCCTGCATGGAGGCAGCCACCTCTGGCACCTGGAGCAGGCACCTCCGCAGGGCTGCAATGACTCCTGCAAAACACCCACTTCTGGTCAGCACAGTGCTGGCACAGCCCTGGCTCTCCTGCCTGAGCCTGCAGCTGATGTGGCTCATTGGCATGGGAGTGAACAGGGCCCTGGACAAAGGGTATGCTGGGCAGGGGGAGCAGCAAAACGGATATTGAGGCAAGGACGTGGCAGCAGTACCGAGTTGTGACCTCAGTCCTGCCAGTACAATGCCTGCCTGCTCCAATTCCCCAGGGAGCTGCTGAAGGAGCTGCTCGCTGCCCTGCCAGGCTGGGGCCATACCATGCATTGGTGCGGTGGCTGCTGCCTGCAGCAGGTCCTGCTGTGCCGCAGTGTACTGGGCTTGCAGCATGTGAAGAAGGTGCTGGGCAAAACACAGCCCTCGGTTGGGCAGTGTCAGGGATGCTGTAGCCTCCAGGGCCAGGCTCTTCATGGTACCACTGTCTGACCTGGAGCAAGAGGCAGATACTGCTGTGAGGACCAAGGAATTTTCTGTTCATCTTGTATCATCTGGCTCCTTCCTCCCCTGGTGCAGGCTCCCATGTTCCAGCTCTCCACAGCTCCTCACCACAATGTTATTGCAAACCCCATCCATTGCTGCCCTGAGCTATAAACACAGTGGTGAGGCATCAGTGCTGAGGGGATCCTGTGCCACCACAGGAAGAGGGAGGGGGAGGGCAAGTGCTCATACTTCTGCAGGATGGTCTTCATCAACACAGCTCCAGCTTCAGCCTCCTGCACTCGGGGGCTACTCAGGGTATCCTGGGCCAGCTGGAAAAGAGCCAGGGCGATGGGCTCGGGGAATGTGGCGGGGAAGTAGCGGATGAGCAGTTCTGAGGCCAAGTCTCTGATCTGCCAGGACAGAGAAGAGGTGGGGAAAAGTGGGACATGGGAGGAGGGGAAGCATGGTGGACTTCCCCTCTGAGCCTGATCAAGGCCAAGGCCATCTTTATGATCTCCCCTTGGTTTTGCAAGGCTCACCTCATTAGTGCTGTCCTGCAAGCAGCTCAGCAGCACCAACAAATTGGGCTGGGAGAAGAAGTCCCAGCATCCGCTCTGCCTCGCGTAGCTCAGCAGTGTGGCCATGGTCCCTGCGGTGGGAATGTGGAGCGGTGGGACAAGACTGGCAGGGAGCACCCCCACAGCCAAGGCGTGATACTCCAGGCAGGCTGCCCATACTCACGTGGGGGCTGGCCTTTCTTCCTGTCAGGGCTCCAGGTGTCTGTGCAGGTCTCCAAAACAGCAGCCAGGAGGAGTAAACCTGTCTTCTTCCTCTGGTAGTTGGAGGCTGGACTGACTGAAACGATGCTGAGCTGCAGCAGCCATTCCACAAAGCCTGTGAGCAGAAAGCAGGGCAGTGAGGGACGCTGGGCTGGGCACCCATGTGGGAATCCCCTGGGGCAGTGGTGGAGGCGCTGGGTGGCTGGCTCACCTACTGCCTGGGCGAGCTGCCCAGCTCCCTCGCCCAGCTCAGTGCCTCGCGGCACCTTCCCTCGCAGCTGGGCCAGCGAGCTGTCCCGCAGCCGGACCAGCGCTTTCCTCACTGCTGCCTGCAGCAGCTGCCGGAATGAGGAGGAGTCACAGTTGAGGTTGAGGGGCAGGAACTCCCGCAGCAGCCGCACCTCGGAGCCCGAGAGGGGTTGGTTGGTGCTTGGGCTGCAGCAGAGGAGACCCAGTGCCGCCAGTCGAACACCCTCCTCACGGGCACCCAGGCAGCAGGAAAGCCGCTCCAGTGCCTCATCCTGCAGCGGCAGAGCCCCAGCCACACTCTTCTGTGCCTTCAGCAGCGAGACCCAAGCCCGGAGGGACGCAGTGTCCTGGCCACCAAACTGG
>NW_008670527.1:0-4625 GCF_000695815.1 Acanthisitta chloris | reverse complement strand
GCTGCCGCAGTGTCCAGGCAAGGAGGTGGTTGGCAGCGTTGCTCTGCAGGAGGGGCAGGGGGGAGCGCAGGGCCTGGGAGAGCAGAGGCAGCCAACATAGAGCCCACTGCTCTACCAGAGCTGCCTCTGTGCCCTGCTGCCTGTCCTGCCACTCGGTGCACTGCTGTCGCACCAGCACCTTGTAGGTCTCAGCAGCTGCAGGACAGAGGTGGTTGCTGGAGAGGCAACTCAGGAGGTGCTGCGGCAGGTCTGGGTAGACGTCCAGCACCTGGGAGAAAGGACGGCGCTGAATAAAAGCTGTATATGGAGGGGAGCACATACAAAAAGCTGTATATGATCTGGGTACACCAGACCAGATGTTGTGCCACCCTGGCAGTGATGGCAGCTGGGACCAAGCCTCCCTGTCCCCCCACCCTCCCTACCTGCTGGCTGCCCATGTAGGGGATGATGGCACACAGGGGCACATATCTCGCTTTGATCTGCCATGGCATTGAGACCACCCTCTGCAGCATATGTCGATAGAGGGGTCTCTCCTGGTCCTGGAAGTGCTGGCACTCAAGATGGTAGATTTCCAAGAGCAGTCGGAAGGAGCTGTGGATGAACTCGGACACACCTTCTGCCTGAGGAATAACAGCAAACAGGAGGAACTCCCTCTCCTCTCTTGCTTTCCCGTGGCTGTGGACTTTAAGTATTGACTGGTAACCAGGGGTTTAGGAGCTGGGGACACAGGGATGACAGGTGGTAAGCCAGTGGATGTGGGCAGGCTGGGACTGTGCTGATAGGCACTGCTTAGGGTGAGTAAAGCACCAGGATATGGCCCTGCAGAGCCTGTGTGTGACAAGTGCCACGTCCTCAGCAGTGTGGGTACCCCTGCCCTGGCAGCCCCAGACAAGAGGGTGTATTCGGTTGATGGAGCTGAAACAGGCAGGGATGTGTTATGGGCTGGGGACAACAGCTGAGCTGGGTGAAGGAAGGGCTGCTCCTGCTGCAACATGGCCTTTTGGCACTGTGGCCTTACCAGGGTCTCAGCGTTGTCCCATAGCAGCTGGGTGACCTGCTGGAGAAGCTCAGTGTCCTGGCCCAGGATGTGTGTTCCCATCAGGTGCCAGAGAGCAGGCAGGCTCTGCTGCAGGCGCTGCAGCCACAGTGCACAGGCTGCCAAAACAGAGAGCTCTGCTGCAGCCCTCATCCCTAGACTCTCCTGCAGCAGAGCCAGCTGTGGGCTGTGAGCTTAAGGCCCTGTGTGCAGGAGCAGGAGCTCCTCCATTAGGTACAGGAGAGACCGAGAGGGTTAGTGTCCATTGGGCTGGTGCAGAAATTAGTATCAGTTTCCAAACCAGTTACCAAGACCTAGGAAAGCATCTTCCCTGGGAGAAGATGAAGCACCTGGGGGGTCCATGCATCATGAGCACAGTGAACATTTCAAACCTCCCCTCCATGGCAGGGTCATCATCTCCTACCTTGGAAGCAGTAGTAGTGGCAGTCCTTTAGCTCCTTGGTCAGGGCACACAGAGCAGGAAAGACCACGTCCAGCAGCAGGCAGGCCTGTGGGAGCACAGCGGCTCAGGGGGTGGGCAGGCACAGCCTTTCCAGGGTGAGAAAACCCTGCCATGAGACAGGCAGGGAGAGGCCTGCCCGGTTCTCCTGCCAATACAGCAGCTGATTGCTCACTTTCTCTCCCTGTCTGAAAGTTCTCAGCTCTGGAGGACTTGGGAGAGGCTGGAGATGGGCAGAGCACTCAGTGTTCATCCTGTGGGAGCACAGGGTGAACACTGCTGCTGCTTTGCTTGTGCATGGGCTACTTTTGGCACCACTTGGCTTCTTGGCCCCCCAGGGGAGGGAAATCCCTGCTTGGATACCTTTGGAAAAAGCAGGCTCCTGGCTAACTCAGTGTGCTCAGCAGGGTGCATGGAGTGGCTGGTGTGAGGCTGCGCAGTATGGTTATGTCCCTCAGCCTGTGTCAGTGGCTGCCAGCCCTCTCTGAGGGTTCTCTGAAGCCCTGACCGCTGGGTTTGAGCTCTCCTACCTTGTGGGGGAAGCCCTTCAGCTGGCAGCTGAGGATGCCTGTCTTGCAGCATGTCAGCAAACCTCTGGTGAGCACCAGCTTCTCCAGCCCATCTGGTTCCGGGACAGAGGGGACCTCCACTGTCAGCTCCCCAAACTTCAGCACCCCAGTGCCTGGTGGGAAAGAGCTGCATTGTATGGCAGGAAGATGGCAAACCCAAACACTGCTCTGACAACAACTATCCTGGCTCATCCCAGAGTGGTCATGAGAGGTGGCTGGTGGCAGCTGGGGCTCCGACACCCCAAGAGCTGGACACAGCAGCAGAGCCCAGCTTGGTGAGTGGCACCAGCCTCTGTCTCCTCACACCCAAACATGCCTGTCACCCTTTGCCAGAGGCTGTCCCCAGCTGGAGATAGAGCACACACCTCGGTTCGGGAGCTGGAACAGGCCCAGCATGGCACTGGCTCCATGCTGGGGCTCGGGGGATGTGTTCACCAGCATGCTTAGGGCTGTACCCACCAGCAGCCTCGTGTCCTTGTTTGGGACCTGGAATCATAAGGGAGGTAAAGGCACAGCTCAAAACACCATTTAAACCCAAATCCCATTTAACTGCCCCCAGGCAACTACACAGGGTCCCTTGGATATGCCAGACACTGGGCTGTCTCTGCAGGCTTCACTAGGGGAAGGGAATGGGGAAAGCACCTGGGAAGAATGGCATTGGTCTGCTCCTTGGCACAGGCAGCTCCATCCCTTCCAGGGCTGTACGCACCTTTCCCCATGCCACCTCCAGCAGTAGTCCCAAGAGGCTCTGCAGGGTCTCACTCTTCCCTGCTGCACTCCACACTAGGCTGGCCACATCCTCTGGCAGTGCCTGGAAGAGCTGGAGGCAGGCCTGGAGGAGCATGAGGGATGGGTGCCACAGAAATGGCTATCAGTATCACTTACCTCCAAAAAAGCAGTGATGTCCTGGGAATGGCCATTTGAAGCGGCTTGATGTGTTACATCCCTTCTGGACACTGCTGCCAGTGCCCAGCCAGTCCTTGCAGGTACTGACCCTTTTCCCACTCTGAAATTCCACTCTTACCTTAATGACCAGGTAGCCCCACATGCTGCCAGGTGCAGGCTGGCTCTGCAGCACCCAGCGCAGGGTGTTGTCCAGGTGCTGCAGCAGTAGGGCCAGGTTCTGCTGCCAGTACTGCCGGCCCAGGGTGCTCTCCTCCAGGAACATGCACACTGCAGGCAAGGTGACAGCATCAGACCCCAGCCCTCCTGACACTGTGCCTACCACCAGCCCTGCTCCCAGTTAAGTCAAGGGCTGCACTGCTGGTGAGATGAGAACGGAGCTGGGATGCAGGGGATGCTTTGGCTTGTCTGGTTTCCAGCTGTCCCATGTGGGTGAGCAGAGCATTGGGTGCTGCTAGGACCTTTGCAGAGATCCCATGGATCTGGCTGATCCCTGTTCCCCCTCCCATGAGCACAGAAGCAGGGCCTGTTCTGTGCTTTGGTGGTGTGGGCTAGGAGAAGTCCCAAAAGGGGAAGGAACAGAGACTAACCTGACTGAAGGTCCCCAGGAGACAGCACCTGTGGGGACAGAAGGACAGTTTGTCCCATGTGATGACATGCTTGGGCTCAGTGCCTTGAACAGGAGGGTCCTGCTTGTGCCAGAAGCTGCCCCAGTGATGAGCAAAGGGCTGGTGGGATGGGCCAGCTGCAACCAAGGGCAAATCCCTGGAATGGTGGGAAGCAAAGTGAAGGACCCCAGGCAGCCCAAACCATGAGGTCCCTGTCACACATGGTCTCCAGTCAAGCCCCCATGAAAGCCAGTGCCATCACACAACTGGGGTTCTCTCACCTCTCCCTGTGGTGCCAGGCCAGCCAGCAGCATGCCCACCTCCTGGGCCAGCAGGGCTTCCTTCCCCACCGCCAGCTGGGTCACTATCTGCCAAGAGACACCAGAGTCAGCTGCTCTGCCCAGACCCCTGAGAGATACTGGCTGCAGAGTGCTACTAGGGGAACCAGCATCATCTCTGAGCCCCTGTGCCACCACGGACGTGCTACTCTGGAGCTGTGCCAGTGGCAGGCAGAGCCAGGTGAGACCACCACAGCACTTATGGCTAATAGCTGCTCTGAATCACAGCCCAGCTGGTTATGTTACAGACCTGTTCCAGCTTCTGGAAGGAGCTGGAGCTGCTGGTTGCCTCCATCTGGAAAGCCAGAACACAGCGGAGCAGGGGTCGTGCCTCTACCTCACCCAGTGCCTGCAGACCCTCGCTCAGCACCTGTGACAGCAGGAGAGCTTCCTCCAGGTGCTTCTCTTTACATCTCTTGACAGTACTCCTGGAATGGGATGGGGATGGGTGTGAGGATATCCTGGCTCTGTGGGGGTTGGAGTCAAAGGGATACCGTAGCTCAGTGTGGAGTGGGGTAGGGGTATCCCCGCTTGGTAGGTATTAGGGTTGAAGTGTCCTAGCTCGCAATGCTCCTCTCTCCCAACTGCACTCAGCATTTCACGGTGGGGGGGAAGGAGGGACGGGAGGAGACTACCATAAACTGTTCAAAGCTTAGCGTCTGCAAGTCCTTGGTGGGGCGGGGGAGTAGTGGGGGAGCAGTGGGGGAGTGG
>NW_008670526.1:858-4371 GCF_000695815.1 Acanthisitta chloris | reverse complement strand
CGCCGCAGCTCACCAGGGCCTCCGCCGACGTCCTCTCCAAGTGCAAGAAGGCGCTGTCAGAGCACAACGTGCTGGTGGTGGAGGGTGCGCGCAAGTACGCCTGCAAGATCTGCTGCAAGACCTTCCTGACACTGACAGACTGCAAGAAGCACATCCGCGTGCACACGGGGGAGAAGCCCTACGCCTGCCTCAAGTGCGGCAAGCGCTTCAGCCAGTCCAGCCACCTGTACAACCACCCCATGCAGCTCCAGGCTGGGGGAGCAGTGGCTGGAGAGGTGTTGGTCACAAAGGACTTGGGCGCTGCCGGGACCGCAGATGCCGGTGCGCGGCGGTGCCACATCGGCAGAGCCCGGGCTCTGCCATGGGGATATTTGGTACCTACCTCGCAGGGTGTCGTGGGGCCTGGGCAGCCTGTCAGGGCTGGCATGGGGATGCGGTCCTTGGCGTGAGCAGCCCCTTTGCAGGGCAGAGGGGCGGCAGCACGGGGATCTTGTGGGACAGCACGTTTCAGCAGTGAGAAACTGAAGTGCAAATTCCCTCTCTTTTTTTTGTTCCTTTCTCTAAAGCATTTTGTAACAGTGGAAGCATTTAAACCATTACCTGTACTACGAGTTGCTGCGCTATGTGTGGGCAGTGGCACAGAGTGCTTACCTTCCAAAGGGATAAGCAGCTTTGGATGCTGCTGCCCCACATAATGCTCAAAGTACACTAATTATAATGAGATAGTTCTAGGGTGATGAATGTATGTTTGGCTGTTTTGTAGTAAAGGACACTGTGTAATGAAGGTGCTTAAGGTAAACCCCAGACGAGTCACTTCTGGACTGCCAGGTGCACATACCCTTGGCACACAGCAAGGTCTGGGCGCTTGGCTGATCTCTTTTCCCGTAGGAGCTCGTATTAAGTGATAAGTGAAGTACTGTCTCTTGTTTGTGCTATTCTAGCAGTATTTTAACCAGTTTGTATCTCCTATGTTACCGTTCTTTATACGCAGAGGTCTGGACGGAGCTTTGAAGGAGGGAGGTGACTCCTGAGTGGCTCTTTCGGCCGCCTGAGCGCCTCTCACTGTTCCAGATGCCAGCAGCCCATCTGGGCCCCGTTACTGCGTGAGCATGTTGTCCTTTCCCTTATCTCCAGCTTCCATTTCCTCCCCTGTGCACTTACTGAGTCCCCTGCCCCGTGGGTTCCTCAGGTCCGACCGGCAGGAACATCCCTCGTTTGCCATATTTATTCGTGTCTCTCCAGCCCTTCCACTTAAACTAGTATCACATAAACTAAAGAAACTAGGGTGCATTTAAGTTCCAGCAGCAGCACTGTACCCTCTATGTGGCAGAAATCCATCATCCTCCCAGCTAGCCATTAAGCCTCCTTTTCTTTTCCTCCTGGAGAGCACCAGGCAGAAAGGGACCTGGGAGTTTGGATGGATAGAAAGCTGAACATGAGCCAGCAGTGTGCTCAGGTGGCCAAGAAGGCCAATGGCATCCTGGCCTGGATCAGGAACAGCATGGTCAGCAGGGCCAGGGAGGTGATTCTGCCCCTGTACTTGGTGCTGATGAGGCCACACCTTGAATCCTGTGCTCAGTTCTGGGCCCTTCAGCTCAGGAGGGACATTGAGGTGCTGGAGCAGGTCCAGAGAAGAGCAGCGAGGCTGGTGAAGGGACTCGAGCACAAGTGCTATGAGGAGAGGCTGAGGGAGCTGGGGTGGTTCAGCCTGGAGAAGAGGAGGCTCAGGGGAGACCTTATCACCCTCTACAACTCCCTGAAAGGAGGTCGTAGTCAGGTGGGGGTTGGTCTCTTCTCCCAGGCAGTCAGCAGGAGGACAAGAGGGCACAGACTCAAGCTCTGTCAGGGGAAGATTAGGTTAGATATTAGGAGGAGATTTTGTACAAAAAGAGTAATCAGGCATTGGAATGGTCTGCCCAGGGAGGTGGTGGATTCACTATCCCTGGAGGTTTTCAAGATGAGACTGGATGTGGCACTTAGTGCCATGGTCTAGTAACCATGGTAGTAGGGTTGGACTCGATGATCTTTGAGGTCTCTTCCAACCGAGTTGATTCTATGATTCCTTGTGGATGCAGCTGGATCCTGCTCTACCTGCAGTCTCGTTTGTCCCTTACCACAGGTGCCCACGAGCTGCAGTCCAGCGTATTCAGGCTTTTAAGTGCAGTTCTTGAGCAGTTCTGCTGGTGGTTGGTGCTGCTGAGCCCTGCAGGAGCTGGGTCAGGGCTGCAGTGCGTCCTCCCGCTTGGGTGGGACAGAGGATTCCCTGCGCCTGCCAAGTCAGCTCCGCCACGCCTGGAGCGTCTTGAGGTGCTCCCAGAAACGCAGGGGATAGTTGGGTTAATTCCTGTAGGTCACCGAGGGCTTGTTACATGGTTCACTTCACAGTCACATTTCTGGCTCTTGGTTTTTCTAAGCATTAAAAGCTGTGGTTTTTATCGCCCTGTTCTATTGGTTAACGATTCCGGTATCGGGGACTAACAGCTTTGAGCTGCATAAACACCCATCCAAACATCAATAAAATCCAGTATTTTGTACTATAATCGCTGTGTTTCTCCTTCCTGGCATTTCTGGTGTTTTCCTTTCAAAACAAAGTTTGGATTTTTCCACATTTTCTGTCTCCCGTAGCACATCCAATTCCTTGAATCCTTAGAGCACCTGTGTGAGTCAGGAGCCTAATTAAGGCCTAACATGAGCAGATAAACACTTAACTGGGCCTTTGATCTGCTTCCATAAAGATTTTAGTGTGGAATATCAGAGCAGGAGGACTTTTGTCTCCTTTCTTTAAGTAAAAGGTTGACCTGGGGTTTTTGAAGGCAGCAGCTTCCAGTTTCGGTGTCCACTGACACCCTGTGTGTCCCGAGGGGCACTGCAGGCCTGGGCCCTGCAGCTGACTTGCTGCTTCCTGAATCTTCCCAGATGGAGCAATAAATTCCTGGGAATGGTGTTAAAGCTCAGCTGTCCCCTCTGGATGTGAGGGTGTCTCACCTCACAGCCTGTTGGAAAGCTATTGCCCCGAATTCCACTCGGTGGGATCTCATGTTCTGTTGGAACTGTTCTGGATTTGTTGTAGTGTCCAAAAGACCTAGAAATAAACCTGCTGTGTCCACTTGGATTCACTGCACTTCACAGCAGCCTGCACAGAAACACCTGTGACTGAAAGTGATGGCAGCAGCCTGAACTTGGTAGTAATTTTGTCCCTGGTAGAGTTCTCTCTAAGAACTGACTGTGGTCATTACTGGAATAATGTTAATATCTGCACAGCATCCATAAAATCCGTGATCCAGTCACTGCTGCTCTCTGAATTCCTCATGGAAGGACAACACAGGTGCAGGAGGTGCTTGTCTCAAAGGGACACCTGAGATGCGCTCCAGCCCCTCTGGCAGCTCGTTGACTAGCTTGTGTCTATTAACGGACCTGGGTGTGCTGGTTTGGGCTCGGGCAGAACTAACCTCCTTCCCAGCAGCTTGTCCAGCCTGTGGATTGGTTTGTGCCGAGCACAAGGTGAGAGTGCAA
>NW_008670526.1:0-780 GCF_000695815.1 Acanthisitta chloris | reverse complement strand
GCTCATCCTGCCACTCTGGGGAGGAGGCTGGGGGTGCAGGGCAGGGTAGGAGGAGGCACAGCTGGGACAGAAGACCCAAAGTGTCCAAAGGGATATCCCAGACCACAGGACATCATGTCAGTATGTCAGGCTGGGGAAGGAGGCGGGGAGGACGTTTGGAGTGATGGTGTTTGCCCTCCGAAGTCACCATTCCATGTGATGGTCCTTGTTCTCCCGGAGGTGCCAACACCTCCTACCTGTGGGGAGCAGGGAATGAATGCTTTGCTTTGCTTTACTTGTGTGTGGCTTTAGCTTTCCCTATTAAACTGTCTTTATGTCAACCCATGAGTTTTCCAACTCTTCCTCCCAGTTTTCTCACCATCACACTGGGCAGTGAGTGGTGGCTGTGACGGGCTTGGCTGTTTCTGGCCTTAGACCACCACACTGGGGGAACACACCTGCTCAGACACCATGTCCCCTAACTTTGTCTCACACATCATCAGGGATCACAGCAACCTCTTGGATACTTGGTCAACATTCCTCAGCATCACAGTAACCTCAACACCAGCAGAATCTTCAGTGTCAACACTCGGAAACCTTGGAGACCAACAGACTCCCCCCATGGACTCGTGCCCTGGGTTTTCACACCAAAGCAAACCCTGATTCTTGCTGGAAACTCCCCAGATAGCTGGGATGCTCAGAGCCTGCTCCCTCCCTCCCTACCACCAGGGACACCCAGGTCTCACTCTGGTGTCAATCACAAGGCTGACAGAACTTACTGATAGAGGTGTCACAATCCCC
>NW_008670525.1:0-6978 GCF_000695815.1 Acanthisitta chloris | reverse complement strand
ACAGTATTGGTCCCAGCACCGACCCCTTAATGTGGATGCAGTTATGGATGTTTTATGAGGATTACTTCTATACAGGAAGCAAAATAGGTTGAGATATCTAAGTCCAGCCACAAGTGGGCTGTAGTGTTATTGTCTAATCCAATATTTGCCTCTGCTGGAAAATGATACAACCACAATCCTTACAAGAGACATGGGTACTCTAGCATTGAATTTGACTCCACAGAAGGCCAAGGCAAAGCTGGGCTGTGAAACAGCCAAGGAAGCACTGAGCAGGCCTCTAGCTGGAAACAGGTGGGAGCACAAAGGGATGAATGGCTCTGACCTGTGGAGCCTGTAACTGCTCATTGCAGTGCTGGGTTTGCCTGACCCCTGTGTCTGGCTGTGTGGGACTCGTTTGGTTTTCTGTCAGCACTGTGAGCTGCTCAGCGGAGGAGAAAAAGGAGCAGAGGGAAGGGAGGCAGTGAAAACACAGGTGGCTTCAGTTATATTTGGCTTTTCTGAACAGATTAATCACTTTGCTGATTTACACCGTCCTTATTCTGTACTTCTAAATTATTTCTTAAGGAAGATCCTAATGAACTGAGTCAGAAGATGTTCTATTGACATAAGCCTTGCTGTGAGCTACAGAAATTCTTGAATTTTACCATTTGGAAAACAGAGTGACTGCAGTTCTTCCATCACTTTGAGAAGTCAAAGCCTGCAACTCTTCTGGACTTTGAAACAAAGGTTCTCCTTGGCTTCATTTGACTTAGGGATTTGCAGTAATAAATTCTCATAGCAATTTTTTTTCAGGCAAATGTGGCAGCTGGAGTTGGTATTAATGCCCTTATCGATAAGAGCCATAGCAGTAATTCAGCATAACTTTCTGCTATGTGTTATTTTTGGCTTAGGACAACAGTGTTACATAACAAGGGAACGTGATTAAAAACTAAGTATCAACTATTATGAGAAGTATCTAAAAAGCTACTTTGAAGTATAGAGAAGAGACTTTTTGCTGGCTGCTAGCTCATAAGAGCAAAGAGATAATAGTTCTTCCACTGATGCTGAACTTGTCTTAAGCAAATGTTGCTACAAAAATCATGAGACTAAAATTCTTTTATTAGCAGCCTGAGATTCTGTATTCTTATGCTGTATCAAGTGTGAAAATGCCACCATGTTTCCAGGCAGGAAAGAAAGGCTAGAGGTTGTTCCTATACCTTTCCAGTTTATATGGAAGATGTTTTGAGACCATCTTCAGACCAGGTAAAATATCTGGTAGTATAGAGACTGGATGGAAGGAAATTGTGAATGGAATGAATAGAGAGAAGTGAAATTTCTACTTTATAATTTAGTACTGCTAAGTAATTCATAAATGATTCATATAGTAGTTGGCTGCAAATTTTGTGAAGAATATTGTATGCAAAACAGAGCTTTAAGAACCAAGTGCTGAAGCCTGAAAACATCTTGTGCATTAATTAACAAAAATCAGGTGTTAAGTAGAACTGTATAAGTGTTTCCAACTTTTAATGTGTATTGTTTTCTTTCTCCCTTTAAAGGATCAGTGGTGCCATTTGCTTTAGAACTAGGTGCTTGAGGTGCTTTAGCAAAGGACCTTAGTGCAGAGTAAGTTCTTCCCACCTCTCCATCTCCCAGATTACCAATAGAACTGACAGATTATCCTTCTCACAGTTTACATTTTTTGCTCCATATTCAAGGAACTGCAGTGATAGGACAAGGGAGGATGGGTTCAAACTGTATGAGGGAAAGTCTGGGGTGGATGGGGGAAGGAAGTTTTTTATTCTAAGGGTGGTGAGACACTGGCACAGGTTGCCCAGGGAGGCTGTGGCTGCCCCAACCCTGGCAGTGTTCAAGACCAGGCTGGGTGAGGCCTTGAGCAACCTGATCTAGTGAGGGTTGGGTCTGGATGATCTGTAAGGTCCATTCCAACCCCTAAATTCTATGATTCTATGATATTTTTGGGTTTGTTTCATTAAAAGCAAGCTTTTAACTGGCCAAGATTTTTACAGACTTCTTTACGTCTAGCAGATTAAAATCCCACAGAAGATGCCCAGGAAAAGTGTCTCTGGCCCCTTTCTGCATTTATTCTCTTGTTAGAGTGGAAGGTACCTGCTGCCTCAGGTGGGTGCCCATCAGTGAGAGTATAGATGCAGTTTAATCCCAGTTTACTATCTAAATTGCATCATAACTTTAAGAACTTCCAAATATTTGCATAACAACTGCTAACACTTAAGCATGGCCATGAGGAGTTCATGTCCTTACCCTTGCTAAAAGGGCTGAATACAGCCCCACTTTGCCTTATTGGAAGCATTGAGAGTGACAGTAAATCTCATTGTGCAGGTCATTCTCAATACTGAATTAGACTAGTTTGAATTCAAATCTATGTTTATTCAAATTTTTAGCTAACCCTAACCTTAATATTCTCTGCAGTGATTAAAATACTCTGTTCACGTGCAGAATAGTCTTTTCTTTCAGTCTGGAGGTAGTAAGGCTGGGAAGAAAAGAAAGGGAAAAGTCTCATAGGCCTCATAGGGAGAGGCCTCAGGGAGAGGTTTCCATTTTCCTTCTGTCAGTGCTTGTCTGTTTGTCATTACTCACCATAAATGACTCCTTATCTGCTGTGCTGTCATCTTAATTAAGAGGACTCTGGTGTATCAAAGTGAAGACTGCAGTGGTCAGCTAATGGTTCTTCTGGGGGTGAATGTTTCACCGTGGTAGAAAGGTCAAAACATTGGTTAAGCAGACATTTAATTTCACAGTTTTCTCCCCAAATCCAAGCAGATGCCACAGCCTTTTTCTGCTATGATTCTGTCAGAAGCATCCAGAGTCCTAAAATGCAAGAAATCCACTGATCAGCTACACCAATAAAAATAAGCTTGAGCTAAAACTCTGGTAAAGGCCAAAGCAGATAAACTGGTTAGCGAAATAGTGTCTTTGGTGCCTGGTAACTCTAATCCCTCACTTCTCTTGACCTCCACGAGCTGTTCTGTGTGTGAATAAATCTCAGCTAGAAGAGGAAGGTCTGATCCAGTGATGTGCAGCTTCCTTCTTTGTCTGATGTTAATGCAAAATGTTCTCATTTGCAAAGGAGTTTTTTTTATTCTTTCTTTATTTTTTTTTCCCAGAGAAGGAGGCGCAGTTAATAGAATTGGAGTGTGTTCATCCTTTACTGCTCTGTGATTATGTGCTGGAACTGTAATTTCTTCTGCTGTAATTTTGGGCCAGAATTACATGGCTACAGCTGAGGAGAATGTTACCTGTTGGATGAGTTATTATCTAGGTAAGCACCCCAAGAAATTGCTTATAAAGATACAGTTTGTTTCCTATTTAAAAAGCTGTAAGAGAAGAGTCTGAAGTAGCTTCTCTGCCCAACCAAAAGGACTAACCATGATCTGCATTCCAGTAAGTTATATATAGCTTATTTGTTAGCAATAATGAAAAAGTAGATTTTAGAGTTTAGTGTGTAAATGTTATTTGCTGCAATCACAAGGCTCAAGTCCACTTACACTGGATCCATGCTGTGTTTTGTGCTATTGCCCAGGCAACATGAAAGAAAGCATTTTAGATGGAAATTGAGGCTGAGGAGGTAAAAAGGATGTGGTGACTGAAAATGTAGCATTTATTGAAACTCAGAGAATGAGAACCTTCCAAGCAGATATTTTCCAATTAAGTGTATAGTGGATCAGGTGGTCCAGCTGGATTTCTTGAAGCTTTTTGGCAACAGAAGACTGCTCATGAAGTATAGAGGACTCATAAAGATTGCTAGTCTAGGTGTTTGAGTTCCTTGCTGCATATTTGTCCCCCAAGTTGCATGCAAAGGCAAGAGACACAAACTGAATAATGGCCCGTTCATCTAGTTCTGCCTGCAAAGGTGAAGAAAAACAGTTGCAACCCAGACTTGATTACTCAGCTACTAAATTTCATTCTAAAGGGCTAAATATTTCATAACAGTATTTGGAGTCATTAGCAGTGGCTACCTGAATGTTAAGCATGATTAATGTGGCCACAAGCACTGCACTGAGATAGAGCAGATCAAGGTACAGGTGCAGAATTTCCCAAGCTTCTCTCAGAAGCAGAGACTCAGGTTCCCTCCCTCTCAGCTACTATGGGCTGTGTATTCCGAGGTAATAACAGCTTGGCAAATGTGCATCAGTCTGGAGGACTGAAAGGCAAGAAAAATATACACATTAGTAGATGAGTCATCCCTGGAGGTCTGTAATACTGTCTTTTACAATAACAGGATAGACTACTGCTGCTCTAATATATCTGTAACTGAAAATCTTGCTGAACTGTACAGAGGATTATGTTACTGGAGTACCTGCCCTTGTGTCAGGCTGGTCACTGCTGGCTTTAGCTGCAGGTCAGGCTGCTGTTCCTCCAGACATGCAACCAGCTGTTATGTCCCAGACCAAGTTTGTCTTCACATTTTAGCATTGCAGATTGGGTTCAAACCCCAAAGTGATTTATTGTGCAGCTTTGATTCAAACAGAGACAAACCTTAAACCCCCCAAGCCTCTCACCTAAATCTCTGTCACTCTGCAGCTCTTTTGAAGTCATTATCATTGTCTCTAAATCTCCTTAGAGTGGAATATTTCAGGTAGGTCCAGACATGCATTTATTAAGTTGTCTGTCACCTGAATGATGTGAAATTTCACTTTTCTGATCTTGCCAGACACTAAAATTACAAAGTTTTGCAGCGATGCATAGTTCAGTTATTTGCAGAATCTCATGATTTATAAATTTGCTTCCATGACAATAGGTTTAAAATACATACACCTCAAAATGCAGACCAGTCTCACATGGCCAGCAGGAGATACATCCTTGGTGACTGAAACCATATTGCAGCCATTAAATACATCCTTGCAAACACACTCAAGTGTATCTTCTCTTTTGGTTCCTTTATGTTCTCTGTCTGGGTGATGCATGAGCGAAGTAAGAGACCAAAATTTTCTTTCTTCCTAAAATCTGTATTGTTAGAGCTGGTCACCAATAAATATTATTTCCATGGTAAGCTCTTTCACAGACTTTGGTGCTGTTTGCTATTCAGTGGGTTAATAAGCTCTTTGTTACATGAATAGAAACGGTTTAGAGTTAATCAGGATAATAGAATATTTTCAATGTGTCTCTTTCTGACATCTTGGCTCAGTCTTAATGCCCCTTCTGGTGTAGCTGTCCAGGAAAGCTCTGGCAAAAGCTGTTCATGGATGTGGCAGCATCCACCACTAGAGGATATTTGGATAAGTAAATACATTTTGTAGTTTAGCTATCACCAAACACGTGTGTTCATCTGGGGAGTCTCAGTTGCATCTGTCAGGGTCAGGCATCAGGTCTGGCCATCAAAACAACTTTTGGTACCACAGCCACACCAAATGGTGTAAGGAAATGTGTTGCTGTGTGTGTTGACTAGTGCCAAACATGAGAATGAGCAGGTTCTGACTTGCTGCTCCCACAGAAGTGTTTAACTGCATGGCACAGCCATGAGGCCTCGTGCCCAAATGAACCACCAGGAGAACAAAGCTCCTGAAGGAGGGAGAGGGATAAAAAGCTACTTTTATACTGCACAGGCCCCTGGCACCCCCAGGGTAAACTGTGGAGGCAAACACTGCACTTCATTCTGAGACAGAAAGGAACTGCCAGACTGACAGAAAGGATCAAATAAGAAAATAAAGTAACTGGCTCTAAAGAAAGGAGCTGTAATCTTGTCTAACAAAATTGACTTGTATTGTGTAGTGGTAGCCCACACAGCAAAAGTGGATTGCCACAAAGTTTTGTGGGAATTTTTTGACACATGGATGAATATGAAACTGTGGTTGGAGAACAGGCCCAGGAGACAAAGGCAGGGTGGATATTGAGGAATGATGGCTGTAGGAGCTGACAGAGGAAGGCAAAGTCACGGAAGACCTTTCAGAAACCACTGCAGACTGGTACCCAGCAGTGAAAACTGGAGTGTGTGGAAGGAGATGACTGGTGACACTGAGGTAAGGGAGAAGGGGACAGTGCAGGGGGAGGTGATGGCTGGCACCAGGGGCAGTGGCACTGCTCTGCTGGCTCACAGAGCAATGACCAGGTAGGACAGCACTTCATAAAGCATGAAGTGGAAGTGATGTCTGAAAACTTTAATGAAGGGCAAAACAGGAATTAAAAGTTTAACAAGAGTTTAGAACTGATGGTTTGGTGTTTGTGAGGAACATTTTCTGTTTAATCTGACTCTGCCTTTGGAAAGTTTGGGATTTGGAAAAGCTGTTTTAGAAAAGCAGAATTCAGTTCTTCCCACAACAGTTTGAAAGAGTTAGAAATCTGCTTTTGGCTGTCTGTAAATCTCAGGTCTAGCATTAAATGTCAGGAGTTGAGAGCAATATAGGATGTGCCCCGGAAACTCTGAGGATGTTTGGATCAAGCTATCCAATGTGAGAGTTACACCCTGATGAGCTGCCCTGGGAGGCTTTCCTTACAAGGTCTGAGATGTGGCTGGGCATCAAATATGGAAAATATTCCTACTGCAGGATATAGATGCCAGATCCACCGTGGCCTTGCTTCTGAGGAGAACGAAGATGAAAAAACTAGCCCAACTTGAAGGGCCTTGAGGGGAAGCCATACGAGGAGTTGCTGAGGACACTTGGTCTGTTCAGCCTGGAGAAAAAGAACCAGAGGGGAGACCTCATTGCTGTGTACAACTTCCTTGTGAGGGGAAGTGGAGGGGCAGCCCTGACCTCTTCTGCCTGGCAGCCGGTGACAGGAGCCGAGGGAATGGCCTGAAGTTGTGTCAGGGGAGGTTTAGTTTGGCTATCAGGAAAAGATGCTTCCCCCGAGGGTGTTTGGGCACTGGCACAGTGCTCATAGCCCTAAGCCTGACAGAGCTCGAGAAGCGTTTGGCCAACGCTCTGGGGCACCGGGTGTGATGCTCAGCGATGTCCTGCGCAGGAGCAGGAGTTGGACTCGCTGATGCTCGCGGTGTGCTGTGATTCCCAGAGCTGGGGCTGT
>NW_008670524.1:0-306 GCF_000695815.1 Acanthisitta chloris | reverse complement strand
AGCGCTGGGCGTGGTCGGAGCAATCATGGCCGCCAAGGGGAGGAGCCACGGCCGGAAACAGGTCAGGAAGGGGCGGGGCCGGAACCGGAAGTGGGTGGGGTTAAACCGGAAGTGGGTGGAGCAGGACAGGAAGTGGAGGGATTAAAGGGGAAAGGGCTAAGGGAGGAAAGGGAGGGGTTAAAAAGGGATGGGGAGGGGTTAAACCGGAAAGGGAGGGGTTAAACAGGAAGTGGCGTGGCCAGGACAGGACGTGGGTGGAGTCAAACCGGAAGTGGGTGGGGCAGGACAGGAAGTGGAGGGGTCCAA
>NW_008670523.1:63104-63394 GCF_000695815.1 Acanthisitta chloris | reverse complement strand
TATATATATATATATATATAAAAGCATGATCTATGAGACAGAGCTAGTGTATAAAAGTCAAACCCGTAGCAAAAGCCTTTGGTTTTTGCTGGGATACAGTTTATTCAGCACTATGGAGGAGTTAGGGCTTCTATTATACATCAAACGTCTTTCACAGGGAAATACTTGGCTCCACACTGTCCCTGTTAAAGCCACACATATTCTGCCAGTGCTTCCTATCTTCTGTGTCCCTCCTGATCTAGAAGCAAGCAATGCACAATTGAGAAACTCTTGTGCAGAGGCTGCCCCAC
>NW_008670523.1:37068-63088 GCF_000695815.1 Acanthisitta chloris | reverse complement strand
CGCACACCCGCCGCGCTGTCCCGCTCAGCAGCACACGTTCCCACTCTGCTTCCACACAGGCATTGCTGCAATCCAGCTGCTGGCTCAAGGCTGGGATTTGTGGTGAGGGTATGTAGCTTTGACAACCCAATGTCATTTTGTTTTTACACGATCAGCCCTTTTTGTTATAAGCTATGGGCTGCAGATAACAGTGGTGAAAAATGATTCCAAGTGGAAGTGGCAGTCCAAGACAGAAAACATTCAGGAAAAACTAAATACGTCTTATTTCTTGTAATCACCTGTGTTACAGCAATGAAATGTTGACAAGTGTTTGCTGATAACTTGCTCTGCAGGAAAGGCAAAGTGAAAGAGAACAGGAAGAGAGAGGTGTTTTGCATTTCTGATAAACCTCTAGTTATGCCCTTCAATGACAGATTTGCCAACAGCAAAAAGTGAGACAAATATCTGCAGTCTAAAGTGTCTGGAGGCAAACTCTCAGATGCCTTCACTGAACTAGGCTTTTGTTTGGAGACCCTTTCCATCTGGATGAGTAGCAGGAACAGGAAAGCATTTGAAGCTGGGAAAACTACCATACTGCTGTCTATAAAGCACTGATAGGATTTTTATGTGGAGCCCTAAAGAGAATAACATGCAATGCTTTTGGTTTGTTTTTTTTTTCCAAATCTGAGAGCTCAGATGTTTGCAAGCAAAACAAAATAAACTCAGGCATTTAAACTCCTTCCTGAAATGTGCCTGGTGGCTGATGCCATGGCACGTACCCCAACACATGCATTGTGCAAGCTTTGCCTCATGTGTACCCTTGCACTGTCCCGGTACAGCGGCACTACTGCTATGATACTGCTAATGGCACCCACTGCACAAAAGGGAAGGTAATTAGCAGAGAAATGACTATTGGTGCAGCTAGAAAGTAGACAAGTAATCTTTTGGGTTTCAGTTCATTGCCTCGTTGTTTTCAAACCAGCGCCTAATCTTCCCAGACCCCACTCCGCGGCTCTTCCTTTCTTCCTTTCTTTTCTTCTTCCCCCTTTTTGCAGAGACTGTGGCTTATTCTGATTCACTCCATTTCTTTCTTCTTAGATGGCCACAGGGCAGCCTCACTGTTGCCAAGGATATAGTAAATGCATGCGACATCGTGCCACCGAAAACAATCGAGCGAGTCACATTCATTGCCGGTGTAATGGTGCTGAAATCAGTGGAGCTGGACTGGGAGCAGGACAGCTCAGCTATGGAATTTTATAAAAAGAATCTTCTTTCAAGAGAGTGTTCTTAAAAATAGCTTTCAGGGAGAAATGTCCAGGTTTTGCTTGCAGAATGATTGTTGGCAAAGGTTTTATTGCCAAACTGTAGTCAGAGCATCAAACAGAGGTGGTAAACAAATGCCATTTTAACAAGAAATTAGTAGGCAACATAGCACTGTGGAAAATATGAGACTTTCTTCTTCCCCAACCAGAAAGAGCCTGTCAGGAGATTCAGAATCTCCACTCTCAAAGGTATAGCTGTTTTACCAAAATTTAATTAATGAAGAATAATATTTTGGGAACAAGAGAAAACACCTCTGTAGGATGTGGAGCGTTAGAAATAGATGGAAAGTTGCCTGTATAAACAGTTCAGCAACTCTGGGATAAATTATAAGAGCATTTGTATGCATGATTGCCCATCTGTGTAAAACAAGACGTGCAGCCACACACAGGAATGATGTGCAAGGCAGACATGTGGGGCTGATATTAACTTCACCCAGAACAACAGAATATCTGTCCCATCACATCCGAGTTTGACCCAAGGAAGTTTAGATAAATCTAAATAAGTAAATAAAAGAGGAGGAGGCCTCACTGTGAGGCTAAATGGGAGCTCAAGGTATGCTATCTACATATCTGTTTCTGGATCTGCGGTTTATTTAGACTCAGGTCAGATTTTAGACTGTTATTTCTCCACTTGAAGGTTTTTTGGCAGCTGGAGGAGGGCCGAAGGCTCAGATCCAGCGTGTTCCAGCTGTGCAGGCCAGTGCAGGCCACGGGCACCAGCAGGGGCATGGGGAGCTGGAGGACTTCAAACCAGGGATGCTGTCAAGAACTTTGCCTTCCACAGCTCCCCTTGCAAGTACCAGCTGCAAAATGTCAACACCACCTTCCTCAGAGAGCACAATTAATTAAACAAGGCCTAATTAATTAGTGCCAGTAAAGCAGATGAAGCAATTATGGTGGAAGTAAATAAATGTACATATTGTAAATTATAAGCCTCTCTCTAAAGGATTTGTTCTGAAATCCCTGTGGCCATTTCACTCCTCCCCACAATGCTGTTGGGAAGGCCATTGGGGAATGTGCAGAGATAAACTGCAAACTGATGAGGAACTAATGTACTTTTATAAGTTTATATGGCAGAAAACCAATCAGCAAACAGACTTCTTTATTAACCCCTTTGGATTTGATGGTGAAATACAACCCTGGTATTTAATTTCTGTATCATGCAACATCCTGTGGCACAAAAAAGTTAACTGTTTTAAGTTTTGGGGAGTTTTACTTGAAATGTTTTACACCTGAGAATCCATCTGAGGCCTTTGTATCATCTACCAATGCTGTTCTTGGATAGCACAGGAGGAGAAAACAAGGAGGCTCTGGCAATCTAGGTTGTTCCATATGCAGATAGTGATCACTGTGCATCTTACTTTGAGTGTGTGCTCAGTGGAGCAGATTTTGATCTGATTTGCTGTGTGTATTGTAAATCCATTCAAGAAGTTAGACTGTTATAAAGGATTTGTAGTGAAGGAAATCTCTCATACCTTGTAGATATGAGGACAATGCAAACTCAATATAATGGACATTGTAATAGTGAAGCACAACTGTAGAAAGTCAGAGAAGTTTCTGTGCTGCCTTACAAAATTTCTTCAAATAATAAAGAGTACAAATTAAGTTGGTTAGAGATCCTAGCTATAAAAGCAAATGGGACTAATGTAGTGGAAGAAGCAGTCAAGATACCTAGCAACTAAGTTTTTTTTTTGTTGTACAGTAAGTGCCATGCTGAGGGGCACAGCTAGACTGGCATCACTCACAGAGGCAGCCAGGCACAATCACTTTCTAGTTCTCAATAGCTCAAATGTGAGATTTTTATCTTTCACTCTGTGCTCTTTTTTGCTCTGCAGGTAATGACAGTTTTGGTGGGGAGGATGGGAATTGGGATATACTTCACTTAGGGTATAGTCAGCTTACTAATTCATGCTGTAAGGAAGCCATGAAGGGGGAAAAATACCCCCTTGTCTTGGTGATAAATGAATGGATTAAGGTAGGTAGCAGCATATGGCCAGGGTACTGAGAGAGGTAAGCTGCAGTCAGAGGCCACTGCTCTTCCTCCACTAAGCCTGTGTGGTTCCCCTTTCCCCCCAGATGATACTGATATCAGTCTTTGTGGAAAGGGAAGTTTCCATGGCCCATGCCAGGATACCTCCTTTATTTCTTCAGGTGACAGCATTTCCTCTGCACAGGACTGCCAAGTAACGAGCTGTTTATGAATGCTTCTTCAGGGGTCTGGGCTATTCCCCACCAGGGACTGCATGGTGAGTGTATTGCCCTGCTAGTATGAGATATTTGTGGATTTTCATTCAGTTTTATGTTATGTGCTTTGTGCTTACGTGTTTTTCTCCTTGTTTTCAAAAGCCAAGATTTAAAGGTGAATATCTCTGTTTTACGACAGTGCAGTGAGTTGCTAACCTCATGAGGTGAATGAATTTGGTTTCTATTCACAGACATATGCTTTTTTACTGCTTGTCTCAATCAGCTTTTGTCCCAGGGAGTAAATGAACAGTGAAATAAGTAGTAAGAGTGAAGGTACAAACAGAAGAATAGCTAGTGCAAAGTTTTAAAATAATTCTAGAAAAAAACCTACCCACAGAGTAAGATGAGTGAGGAGAGGCAGCCTGTTCCCATGCCCAGCCGCAGGATGGAGAATCTGTTCAGACAGCTATGAGGCAGATGGACAGTTAGTGCCATGGGTTAGCACCTGGGCAGGCACTGCTGGTGAACTGACAGTTGCCTTTTGGCACTTTGTGTGCAGTTCTCTTCCTCCTGCTGTACATAGGTATTGGCAGAGTCGCTCAGGACCATCTTGCATTAGGCACTAGGGTGGCAACAAGTGTGCTGAAATTGTTTGGATCTGAAAAGGTAAACAGAAAACCTTTAAAAGAACATTTCAAATCCCCCTTTTTAATTCTCTCAAATTCTCCCCTTTTAAATGGAATATAAAGTGCTTTTTTAATTCCTCTTCTCTCTCATTTAAAAAGTTGCCTTTTTTTTCCCCCTGTACATTCTAATGCATCTTAGAGAATTTTTACAAGACAGCTTTGCTGTCAGCTTCCAACTACACTGTTTTCTATGATCTGAGCACCTATTAAGGCAATGGTAACTTCACTAGTCAATGGCAGGTTTTACACAAACACAAAATATAAATAATTTTCAAGCACTTAATACACTAAAAGCTAATCATCTCTCCATAACATCACATCCTTTTTTCATAACCTTGTTTTATATTTCAGATAACATTTAAAAGGAGGGGGAGGGCCCTGTAATTAAGGCAGTTGAATGAAATGCTCTGATAACAAATAACTAAACATTTTCTTGTTTGTAAAAAGTCAGTGATCAATCATATGACCTCTACTTGTGTAGTAATTTAGTAGAGTGAGTCTAGCATCATTATAGCATTATAGAGTCCAAGTAGATTTGTAGAACTTGTATCAGTAGATGTCCATAAGTATCACCTTTCCTGCTTCTTCCCATTTGCCTGTCCCATGCCACACCCACACAATGCTGGTAATACCTTTCCAAATCTCTGCTCTCTTTCAGTAGTCAGTGAATGGCAAGCCAAAAGCTAATGGTCTCAAATTTGGCCAGGCAAGGGAATGTCACAATGAGGCCCAGCATGGCAGTATGGCTGCAGTCTTTGCTACCTGCCTGTAGCAAGCTGAGCAGGTTCCATCCTCATGTCCTGTACACTTGGCTTAGCTGGCCTGGCCGCTCTGAAGACAGGCAGCAGCACTGATTTACTGCACTGTATAAATGTGTTTATGGCTTGGCACTAGCACACTTACACTCACTATTTTCCAGCATGGATTCCCAATAAGCCTCTTGCTCAAATGAGTCTATTAACTTTAAAGTGCCTGAAGCTAAAACTGAATTATGAGAGGTAAGCTTTGGGGGTTGAAGCCCAAAACAGCTGGGAAAGGCTCCTGCAGTCTTTTGTTAGTACCTGTTGTGGTTGGTATTTATATTAAGGAAAAATAGTTTCAAAAGTAAAAATTAATCTGGCAGCACACATGGGCTCAGCCTGAGCTGCCTGTTACTTTAGCTAGCACTCAGCCCCATCCATTGCCACAGGAGTATTAGAGCAGCTTCCAATTTAAGCCAATGTGAAATCAGAATATAACCCATTCCCTCCTCTTCTTACGAGTTTAATTTCCAGGAGTCACATTTCCCTATTTCTGCAGTGCGGAACAATAGCCTGGGGAGAAGCTCATGTAACCATGGTCCCTGTGACATTATATTTCTTGGGTCTGTTTTGGTCTCCAGTGCCCAACAAAGCTGGGATGCAGGTCCCTCTCCTCTCCCAGCCCGAGGGACTGCACAGAGGTATTCTCAGAGCCCAGCAGTGCTGCCCTGCTCACTGCTGGAGGGGCAGTGCCTCCGCTCTGTGCTTGATACTTTCATGTGTAACAGCAATTATCATCCCTGCAGGACAGTAAATCAAGCAGAAAGTTTTAGCAGACCCCTAAGTACTATCCATAATTACCTATACTGGCTCAAGATTATGTCTCTCCAGCTAAGGAATAAGACTGATTTCTAGTTGCTAATAGTCTGAGTTTATCTGCAACTTATAAACAAAGGAACACCTCAATACCCATGGACAGAAAAAAATGTATTTGTAGAGAATGGCATTAAATTAAGGAAAGTAGAATTTAGGAGGAATGTCAGGGGTAAAAACACCATACTAATATCTTCTGAACTGTGGAACAATCTCCCAAGGTGAGTGAGATGGAATCCTGCAGTGTGAAGAATTAAAACAGCATCCAGCAAAGCCTCAGGAAATCCATGTCCAAGGAGGCAGCACGGCCTGGCTGTGGCAGTGCAGGGACTGTGCATGGCTGCAGGAGGCCATGCCAGAGCTTCCCTCAGGCATTTGCAAAGTAGCAAGCATGTGTGGGAATGTACATTGTGCATACAGTGAACCTAGATTTGTCCTCTACTAGAATCTGTGCCTGTTTCTCAGGTAGGTATGATCTGCACAGCTTTAAATCCTTCCTCCATTGAGACTAATGGGAATCTTAGAGGCTAATCCAACAGCAAGTCATCAGAGGACTCTGGTGATTCTGGCTGATATTTTCCTGTCCCATCCTCAGCAAATGATGCCTTAAAAATTCTTCAGACTTAGGTGAGTTAGCACATGGTTATTATTGGATACTTCTGCTTTAACAAAAAGAACTCTCTTTTTGCTTTTACAATTACCCCTAGCATTCAGCTCTAGTACATACATGTAGGAAACAAGACACAAACCAAAAGCATTTATCTCACTTGCTGGAAGGAGAGTAAAATACAATTGGACTTGCTACAGAATTAGAACTCATTAGAATTATTTTGCTTTTTTGTTTTCCTAGGGAGATTGTTGATAGTTTCTGGCAGATAACAAGGAAGCGTCTCCTGATCTGTAGCTGTCTGGGGGATGCCTTTTCTAGAGGAATTTTTTTTGTCACAGGTTATAGGCTGATGTGAGGAAGCATGGCTACTTGGTCAGTTAGGAACTGCTCCCTTTCCCCTCTGCAATCCATCACAAGGTGGTGCCTGCTGATTACTTTTTATGCCAGTGAAATGTTTATGACAACTGAAAAAAAGCCCTATGCACCAAGGTCAGTCCCACTCTCTGTGGAGATTAACTTGTGTTGCCCTCTTCCTGGATGACAGCCATGTGAAAATCTTGCAGATGTTAGAAGGGATACAACTTCTAATGAACAGTTAAAATGTGCTGGTATCACATTATTAAACAAATTGAAGTTCAGATTTATGCAGAGTTCCCAAGGTTAGGAAACAGTAGTTTTGCTGCAGTATTTCTTGTGCCTGCTACAGTAGTAAATACTGGATTGCAGAGACTGTCATTCAGATTAAAGACAGTGGGATTAGATGAGGGAAAAACTCACTGAACCTGCTTTGTATAACACTCAGACACCTCATGCCATGTACAGAGATTTTACCATCCTAAATAAAGGTGCAAGGATGCAGTAGTCATGACATTTAGATGTTCTCTGGAGGTTCTTGTATTTGCGTTAAAGAAGTGGAGAGTGAGAAAATGCTCCCTCTCCAGTCTGTCTGTACTCAGTGTGGGAGCTGAGTGGAGCAAGGGCTAGTGGGCTGACCCTGACCTAGAGCTGTGTGAATGAAACCATCTCCCATAGCTTGACTGCCCCTGGGCCTGGGGAACAGGACCTTTGTAGGTAAGCAGGATTGCTTCCAAGATACATGGTGAGAACACTGATGTTTCTCTGTAACTCGGAATACATGAAGACCCTGGATTCTGTCCAGCCGCTTAGAGCAAGGCACTCAGTCGCCTGTCTCTAGCTCCTTGGCAGCAGCCATGAGGCAGTGCTGACAGACTTTTCAAAGACTCGTGGTTTGGGTCTGTTCAGGAAAAAATTGCCTATTGCCACTCACCAGATATGCTGAAGGGCTCAAAAAACAGACATGGAAAAGCAATGGCCATAGCTACTGTCCTGGCTCTTACAGATGTTGGCTTTTCCAGTCTTCAAGTTAGACTACTGCTACTTCACAGTGCACTTCATCTACCAGATTGAGGTTGGTGCCATTTATATTTGTCTTCTCTATTTTTATGTGTTATTTCTCATATTCTGGAAAGCTTATCCTTTTGGGAAGCTTATACCCTACAATCTTTGCTTTCACTTGACTGGCTCTCGCTGGTGTGGTAACTCTGCCAGTATTTCTCACTGTGATGCAGAGTGGGCATTCCATTAGGCAGCAGCTGGGGGGCTGTACAAGGTGGGAGACCCAAGATCTCAGTAGAGCTCTGCAGCACAGAGTCACCAGAGATCAGCCGCAATGTGCATCAGCCTGGGGCACAAGAGAAATCCTTGTGATGGAAGCTGAATCTTTCCTTTGCTCTTTTATTTTCTGCCTTTTCTTTGGGTTTGTTTCTCCCCTCTTTTCTTCCTTTGCAGTTGTCAAGAAAGCATCTGTGAGTCTTATGAAACAAATGTTCCCCATTAAAACCCCACTGCTGCCTGCCAGAAAGGAAAATGGCATCTTACTTGAAAACAATATGTAATTGTTATTGCTGTCTTGTTGCAGGTTATGCCCTTGAAAAATGTTAGGGACTTACTTAGTAGTAACTGATGCTGAGGAAAAGGCTAAGCAAAGCAGAAAATTAACTGTTGCATTATCTTTTACACAGTTTCCAACACCCTAATACAAATGCTTGGTCTATTGTGCTTGTAGATGTGTTTATGATCGCTTCAAGGACAAAGTACAACACTTTTCCATGGTGCTTTTGTTGTCTGTCTCGGTGTTGGAGTCACGAATGATTCCTTTTTCATTTTCAGCAATGAGCAGCAGCACTGGAGACTCTGGTCCTAACCGAGGGAGCACAACTGCACTGATGTGAGTAACAGACCTCTGGAAACACACCACCACCTTGGATACTGCCTGTAGGTCCCACGCTGAGACGCTGTGCCTGCAAGTAAAGTTTGTACCTTTGAGTTGGCTCCCTCAACACCTGTATTGCCAGACAAAGCTGCTAACAGCCACCCACAGATTGGTAATGGTCTTTTTTAATGTTTCCATCCTAATCTGTTTTGTACTGCCTTTTATTTTACTATTTCACTTTAATTAGGATTAATTAATTAACAGATTTTTAAAGCAAATTGGAAAATACAGATCTTTACTCTTGGGAACCTCTTGGAAACCAGGCATTAATTTCTGCACATGGCAAAGTGCCTCTCTCAGTAGAACTTAAACCACTGTTTTGCACAGTTACCTGCTATTTATTCAATGACTGTTCTATGCTATTGAATGCACTTCCCCCCTCACACTTCAGAGAAAACATATAAATCCATTTTTACCATAAATTATGGACATAAGTGCTGGGTGAAGTAGCGTACAACAAAATGCAGGAGCCAGTATAAAGTTACTATCCTTCTTGCTTATCCAAGAGAGTTGGGACCATAATTCAGAAGAGGTGAAAACCCTGATCACAGTAGAAGTTTATTTTTAACTACAGTGCCATAACCAATAGTCACAGAAGAAAAGAGCTCTGAAAAAAGAGCTGTAATAGAATTTTAGCCGTATTTTCCAACTTGTACTGTTACTACAAGTATGTCTTTAAAAGTGTAATAAGCTTTTTATTGTAAAAAAAATTTCTATATAATTTTAAAGTTTTTAATGTATAATTTAAATGTAAAAACAACTCCAACTGTGGATAATGTGATTTTTCCCAACAGCTGATTCCAAAGCAAGGTCAAATTAAATGCTCCCATTTCCATCCTGCCTCCATCTCTAATAAACAAACTAATGCCTGTGATGATTATAATTCATTATTTCTGTTGTGACAGTACCAGATCACTCCTTTCCTAGGGCAGAAAGTGTGAGATGAGGTCCGAAAACCTCTGCCCACAGATCACAGGCACGTGACGAGAGCTGAACGCTTAGGGTTAATACAGCAAAGCTTCATCTATGTAGAAACCTCTGGAGATCCTACTCATAATTTGGTATCTCTGAAACAAAGCCCTGAGCAAATGGAGCTCTGTGACAGCAATTTGGGAAATATGGGATGGTGCCTAATACATCTCATTTATTGCCCATATCATCCTTAGGCATGCATGTTAAACCTCAAGCACCATGTTAAACCTCATATTCTTTTCCTCCACCATTTGAATCATTTTCATGGTAACAGCCAGTGTTTCGGCTAGCAAAGAGCATTTCTTTTATGACTTTGAGATTATCTATGGAAAACGTGTGTATTCCAGAAATGGTCTGCTGGGTGTAGCTCTTCAGAGAGCTTTTCTTAAGGAAGGCTCTGGTCAGGAGCTAGACGTGTCTCCTGGGCAGGCATATGCACACTGATGTGTAGTATTGCAGCCTTAGAGTGGAAGAAACTCCAGTTTTGGACTCTGAAGCTGGAGTGGGTTGCAGGGGAGGAGGCCGCAAAGTTGCTTTTTGAATTGGAGGTCTAAACTTTAGAAAATATTCCTCTAATTGCTAAAGCAGGAGGGGAGGATCTAACATTCTCCTTTAACAGCCTTCTGACTTAAGAATCTACACAGAAATTGCAGCTTATATATCCACTTGTCTTCTGAAGTGTGTATTAATTCTTCTAATACATTTTTTTCAGATGGCTGATTTGAGAAGAGCAAACTCATTATTCTCTGTTTAACCTCAAGAAATATTGAATATGCTTTAATGTAGAAAAATTTTCTGATTGATTTTGGAAAGTGAAATACAGGCAGACTTGTCTGCCAGTCATACAAGAGAAGCAGAGACCGGTGATGCTGGATCTCTCTCCCCAGGCAGGGTGCCAATGTGAGCTGTGTGTAGCAGCCTGGTGGGGTAGTTTGGGTAAGGATTAAACAGAGAATCACATGGTGCTGCTTACCAAGTTCTCAATGCTAAATGATTTGGCGAAGCCAAATTTCAGAGGTCTAGAAGCCAAGTTCCTACGATCTCACTGGCAAGCGAAGAGGCTTATACATCTAGCCATTATAGAAGGTGGCTGTGGAGAATTTGTCCATGCTCTCCCACTGGTGAGACATTCCATATACACTTTAGAGCAGTCGGTGTCATTACAGCACAGGCTGTAACCAAAGCTAGCGGCAGAGCTTATCTTTATGAAGACTGAGCTATCATTAACAGAATAAATATGACTGAGTGTAATAGCCAAAATCCCTGACAGCCTCAGGTTTGCCAGCAGTGGATTTCCATGTGCTTTCGGCCAAGGATTGGGAACCTTGGCTGAGCACAGAGCATTTAACACACTGCAGATGGTGCCTCAAGATTTCCTGTGCACACGCGCACAGGCAAGCAGTGGTTGGGAAAAGCTTGGGTTTTCCACCTTCCTCAAAGCACTGGTAGAAGAGGAATTCTGCTTGTTGTCCTCAGGGTGTCAAGCACTTTGCAAAGGTCCCATAAAGGCACCTCATCACCTCAGCTGTAACACCTCATAGCCCCTTGTTAACTCTTCTGTTTTTATGGTCCTGTAGGTAAAAGGGTTCATCTTAGCGAAACATCCCTGAGGCTACTAGCAAGAAACTATTGAACTGCGTAAGAAAAACCCTGAATACAAAACCAGACGTTCACCATGGGGATAAATGTGTTATGGCATGGGGTGAAACTGCTCCAGCTCTATGGAACAGCGACACGAAGCAGCCCCAGCACAGCCAGGAGAGTCTGAACTGACACCAGGTGGACGGAGAGCAGCGTTTGTCCGAGGATTATCCTCAGGCCCCTCACAATCACATTTTCACTTACTCTGTGTGGATGGGGACTTGTTGATAATTTCCTGAATTTCAATTTAGAAGAAAGAGTTTTGTGTTTGACTTTTTATCTCCAGTGCCACGTGTGCCTGCCTTGCCCACGTGCTTTAGCTGGATCCTGTGCCCTTCTGTTTAAGTCACAGATGAGGTAAGCTGGAATGGCAATGCTTGCTCTTTTTCGTTTTGCTTCTGGCTTAAAGCATTATCAAGAGGTTGCTAGGTTTAGTTTCTGCATTCATTTCACTGCTTTTGTAGAACTGCCTCAGCAAATTTGTATGACTGATAAGGAATGAACTTTCTCTCACCCACAGCTGCTCTGATATGTATTTTTTAAATTCCTTTAGACTGAACAAATGCAGAAGATACTACTGACAGTGTTCAGATAACTCAAAAGATTTTTCATACATAAATACTCAAAGTCAGTTTTATCTGAACATCATCTAAATGCTCTGAACACTTCTGAAGGCCTCACAAGTCTGAAGATACTTTTCTCAAAGTCACAGGAGGATTAAAAGTGAGAGAAATGGAGATGTTACCATGAAATCAGCTGGGTAGTAAGTTCTCCTGGAAGGCTTTAGGAGTGACAGCACTTGAGTCCAGAAACTGGTAACTGAGAAAGGCAACATACAGGGAACAGAACGGAGGGCTGCCTTGACCAGAAGCAACCTCCCAAGGTTTGACTCTGCTGTCATTTTCTCCCCTTACCCGCCAAAGAAAAAACCCAGTTATCTGAGTGTAAGCAGTTAAACCACTGGCATCTGTCCTGAGATCTTGTAAAACAAACTGGGGCTCTATGCAATTAAGTCAGATGGGTTAGAGTACCCTGCACGATTAGACCTCTCTAATAGGAGTGCTGACAAACACTTCAGTGTAGCATGCAGTGGTGCCCACGCAGAGAACGAAGCAAAGCTCCTGGGAAATAATTAAAGAACATTTTGGTCAGCTTGTGATGCAAATACAAATTTTCCAGGTTATGCAGAATTAAGCTGAAAAACCCACAGAACAGCAGCAGAAAAGACTAAAGTAAGGAGACTGCCTGATGTTTGTCCAGATGGGCCTGAAAGGAAACTGAAAGGCTGGGAAGGGACAGGACAGGAAGGTTACTGAGTAGCTGTGGTTCAGAAAATCTCTTTCTCCTCTCTGTCCTTCTAATGTTTTATTTTTGTAGTCTGATGATAGAGACAAAACTAACCCATCTTTTCATTAGCCCTAAACCCTTCTCCTTCTTCTGGAAAACTGACACTAATTATGACTTTAGATTCACGTTTTACTCATTCAGAATCTTGTTAGAAAACAGCATTTGCTTATTTAAATGTGTTATTTTCACTAGTCTGTGTCTGCTCTCTGTGTCAAGCGAAGCTTTTCTTAAATTGCCTTTTAATGGTGCTACACATAGTAGAGTCTGTTGATTACATAGACCATACCAGCCTTTATTCAGCTCTGTGACATTTTGCTTCAAGAAGCAAATTTAGTGCAAAAATTAAGACATACACTAAAGAAAGAGCTAAGTCATGAAGTCTCTTCTTTTTTTCTCTCCTTTCCCAGTCTTCCTCATACAGCCATAATTCACTCAAGGAGTGTTCTGAACACTTCCACAACTGCAAGCATCTGGACAGAGGGAATGGGTAAGGGAAATGTACTTTAACAATTAGCCCATACATTGTGGCCTCCTCTTATTCAAAGATGCAAGCCTGAAAAATTGAAAGGTGTGAAGCAGGTACAGTCCAATGTGTTAAAAAAAAAAAAAAAAAAAGTCAGGCATGTTAAAACATTTTTATGGCTTTCTGTATATACTGATGTTTAAAACAGTACTGTTTAATGATACAGTATTTTTTCTAGCATACCCTAGAGTCTCTAATTAGTGCTTAAGCCACTTGAAAGGGTGATTTCATTTTTAAACACTTTCTGCAGCTAGATGAGGAGATCCTACATTGGCTGCATGAGCATTATTGCCATTGCTTGTAGTTTGAGTCGCCTGATGCAGAGTTTTCTGTCATGGACCACTGTGAGAGAAAATCATGTGCTGAAGGTGCAACCCAGCAATGAATCAGTAAATAGCTGCTCTTCTGAAGATCAGCTCATTAAGAAGCAGACATCTGAATGAAATAAGGTTCCTGGGGAGTCTGTGGCACCAGACATGTCAAAAAGAGAGGCATGAAACCTTGTTATGTGCCATGACCAAGCAAAAGGAGTTTTTACCTAGGCAGGATTCGTGGTTAATATTCTGCTCTTGTGCTGAGCTCATGGAAGCCCTGGTGTGCTTTTGTTTATGGTGTGGTTCTTGTTCAGCACATTTACATGTGACCGACTGCTGGAGTGGCTCTGTCACCTCGGGTACAGAACAGAGCCCAGCTGAAATGCAAAGGCTGCAGCTTTGTTTGTGACATGAAGAAAACCAAACAAAAATATCAGAATTTTTTTTCCCCCCCTTTGACAAAAGCCTTAACAACAGCTTCCTTATTCAATAGAATGGTGTTGTATGGATATATTACAGCTGGTCAAAAGACTCCAAGATTATTTAGCTTTTAATGAACTTTTTTTTTTTTACTTTTAATTAAGTTTGTTAGTCGTAAATAGCTGAATGACACAGCATTTGTTTAACTCAGCAATACGCGGCAATATTCACAGCTTAATTAAATAATTCACTTGCCAATCTCTAATCGTGATGCAAAAAGACCAGAAAACAAATTAAATAATCACAGCTTCCTTAGCCAGTTTCTTGGAAAAGAGGAGCAGGGTCTGTTGAGACATATGGCAAACGATCTACTCTGCAAAACAGTGAACTAAAACACATCAGCACTGCCATGTGCTAAAAGATGCTGTCCTTTTGCACAACGTATTTTCAAAACACACTCTTGCCACAAGCAGCAGGTATGTAACTCAACAGCTGCACCAGGGTTTGACAGAGAATTCCACTACCAGGAAGCAAAAGGAAAAGGAGAAAGGCAGGAAATTTGTGAAATATGACAAATAAGGGAGTGATGGAGAATGCTCTCTGCACGGAGATGTGTCTCTGCCAACAGACACATACGTAGGAATCAGTGTTGGAATTAACTTCAGTTGAATTAAGCACTCCTCAGCTCAAATGAGGAATGAAGCCATAGATTTAGTTGCTATAAATCTGCCAAGGTTTGGGGTTTTCTTCTTGTACCATGGCTTCATACCTAATTCCCCTGTTGTGATACATGCAAAAAATCATTTATTATTTTTGTGCCCAGCATAAAAATGCAAAGAAGTCGCTATCTATTGCTGTGCTTAGCAGACATTATCCAACAAGTGAACAAAGACTGCAAATAACAAGTTTTCTCTTGCAGGTTCTGTGCTGTGGTGATGTCCTTTCTAGTACTCCTGGAGTCCCACAAACAGAAGGAGGTGTGCAAGGGAATCCACTGGAGACAGAATGGCAGCACAATGGTAAGCAATCTATTTGTTCATATTCCTCTATTGTATATTTGAGAAGGTCAGACCCAAATAACAGCGCCAAGATGCAATACTCCTCCATGAGTAAGAACATGGTTTATGTGTCTGGACTTTGCCAAAAACTATGGAAACCAATGCTTGAGTTTGTGAATAAAGATGTAGGCACAAACACTGCCTCAAGCAGGGTGAAGACCACCCTTGGGCAGAAGTGTTTCAGAGCTGCAGTGGTGAAAGGATGGGGGTGTGCTTTGTTTTGCAGAACGTTTGGGTGTGTTTAACAGGCATGTCTAAACAGAACTGGTGTGTCTGATGGCTGATCCAATATTCCAAGGAGGTCCTCTATTCAGAACTTGTTTTCCTTCCACACTTACCCTACTTTGTGTATTGTGCTAGATTATGCTGGTTTCATAAGTGGCAGTCACAGTTACTGTCCATCTGGATATGTTTTGAGGCTCTATAAAGTTTTAACAACTGTGAAGGAGGGAAAAATACTAAAGTATGTAGCCAGTCTGAAGTGGTTATCTCGAGCTTTAACCTGCTGATGCCAGGAAGGCACAAAGCACAAAGTTTCATAGTCAATGTAAAATGTTAGGTCTGTACCTTAGTAACACAGCAAACACATTCTCTTATAAGAGATTATCTCTTTCTGTCTGTAATCTCTTAATGAATTAAAATATTTATAATGTTAAAAATCATAGTGCCATGTCTCCACACATTCAATCTTGATTCAGGACATGTATAAGTGAAGCAGATACTTGGCTAACTCTTGCACTTGTCTTATTGCTTGCTGTGAAATCAGGAGATTTTTATACTTATCAATATCTTTTAATAAGGAGATTTTGATGTGCTGTAATTTATTCTTGTACTATTCATTATGGAACGCCAATCAATTCTCAAAATGCTTGTACGTACTTGTCAAGTTTTTTCCCCCCATTTAAAAAAACTTCTTTTCCATGTTATTCCAGATTAAATTACCCTTTAACTTCTACCTCTGTGATGATGATAGATGGTGATATACATCTGGCTAGGCAAGAGCATGATTCTGCAAATAAACTACTCAGGTGCACATCCTGAATCCATGGAGTAGGCTTTTTTGAAAGCACTAAGGTTTAGGTTGGTCATCATAGTTTAAAACTAGGACAGGTCCTTGTGTCAAGGTCAAAGAGACACAGGTCTTTGGGACCACACCTCTTTCAACTAGTGCCTTCACATCAGATAATGCATAGCTCAGTTATTTGCCTCTAGAGCTCAGGCTGCTCGTGTCCTGCTTGGGAATAGGCAGTGCTGTGTTTGATTCCCAGTCTGGTTTTATGGCGAGCCAGGACATGACACATGAGCACAGGACACTTGCCACCACTTTTGCTCACCCCAGAGCTGCAGCAGGCACTGGCACTGCTCCAGGCCAGCACAGGCCAGGGGCAGCTGGAGCTCCTGCCAGCCACAGGGACAGGCAGCATTCCTATGAGTGGTGGTGACTGCAGCCCACAGGACCCACTACTGACTGTGAACCCGTTAATGGTGTGCAAGTGTGTACAGCCACCAGTGCCAGGTCTGTGCTGTGCTGAGGTTTGCACTGAGATTTATCAGCACGGCCTGGCCACCTGGAGCAGGAAGCTGAGCCTTTCTGCTCAGCGAGCAGTACAAAAGTACATGGCACATGCCAAGGTCCTGGTTCCCAGTGTGCCAGTACACTGCCCCATTACTCCAGCCTACAGTCAGCTCCAAATCACACTGCTGCCCAAGTTTGCCTTCAGTTGTTGCTTTTTTAGCTCCTGATATATGGATGAACACAGAGGAGAAGCCAAATTACACAAAACTGTCTAGTTCTGATGTATTGGGCAGTTAGTTACCATCAGCCCCCAGAGCAAAATGATACCTGGGCTGAGAACAGTGTCAGGGCTCCTCGCAGAGCAGCTGAAACTGTGCCTGCAATTTCAAGTGTGATTTAAGTCTCTCTTGTTCATACGCAGCTTTCTGGTACACTTCATCCCTTGGCTATCCCAGGTAGGCCAATAAATTTCTTTTCTCTTCCATTTGTAAGAGAGGATTAAACCATGTTGGGCTGGAGAAAACCTCTTCTGCAGGGGGAGGGGGAGAAAAGTTACTGTGAGACTATCATAAGGCAGAGATGCCATTAGAACAGTGAAGGATTTTCCTATAGGTTCTTAGTACCCACCAACAATAAATTTTTAAGAGGGTTTGGAGGAAATAGAGGCCTGGGCTAACCAGCAGGTTAGTGGCTTGGAAAGCTGCACAGCATAGTTAGTGGCAAATCTTTGCTTTATCCATCCTGACAGGTTCTGTCATACTATACAGGTATTTATTTTTCCTAATGCAATAACATAAATCATTGCCAAGTCATCAGCACTCCCAGCCTTCCAAAGTATTTTTGTGTTGCCAAAGATTCTCACCGGACCTACAGGCCTATAGGATGCTACGTAGTGCTGAACTGTGCTTGCTGCAACATTCTCACTCAGAGGAAGAGGTATAAGGAATGAGGTGGTCCCAAGAGTTATGACTTAAAGATACCCTAAGACTTGAATTAAAGACTACCTCTACTAATAATGTCTTAAACCATCATAGCAAATCAGCATTTTAATTAAACAAAAGCCATTTTTCCTTTCAGTGTTCACTTAAGAAAATTCTATAAGAAGATTCCAGAGTAAAGCAAGGCTGGAATCTGTGCCAGCCTCCAGAGGCCTGTACTCCAGGTGAAAACAGCTGAAGTGCAATGAGTGCTGACCATGGGTACTCCTCTGCCTTGTTGGCCAGCTTCTCCTCTGGGTGAGTAACTGTTTCCCTTCTTGCTTTCCTAAACTGTGGTGAAGCACTTTCAAGAAATGTTAACAAACGAAATAGTTCACTTATTCTTTTGTGAGAAACTTGCTTATCTCTGGGACTTGAAATTATTGACTTTACCAGCTAATAACATGACAGAAGTCCCAATAACAGGAAGTGGTGTCTCAGAGTCCAGGGGTTACCAGCATCATAGAGGGTTGCCTATGCCATCCCACAGCGATGCCACAGTGCTCTTGTGCTGCCCTGCTTTGCTAAAGGTTAGGAGATCAAAGCTCCAGCCATGCTAAAGGATTTGAAGCAAAACAGGCCCTTTGATTTTCAGATCATCTCAAGGGCTTTTGAAAGTAGGAGGAAACCAAATGACAGTTAATGGATCTAGGAGGGCCTGACCTGAGGATAAGGTTAAGTGGTGTAATAATCTCCATCCTGAACCTGGTGCTCTATAGCAGCTTCCCTAATGTGCCTGGTCACAGGGTGAACCACTCTGAGCAAACCTCACAGATTTTCTGCCCACACCACTTAGAGCAATGCTTATGGTTCTGTGAAACACTCGAATCCTCCCCTAAAACACTTCCTTGTTCTTAATTAATGACTGCTTTCCTCCACATTACACTCACTGATAATCTTGCCCTGTTTCTGTGCACTGTCCTTTCTTTGGTGCTCTGGGTTTTTTGTCTCTAGAAGCAAGATGTATCACATACTCTAGATCTAAAACGTTTCTTAGTTAAATTACAGGCTTTCTTCTTTGAGAATCAAAAAAGTTAATGCATGAGTTCTCTTTGGCTTTGTTGTGACGGAAGGGAATGGTCTGGCTGAAGAACTATTTCTTTTCAGAGAGTGTTGGATGGGCATATCAATCAGATTTTTGGGGTTTTTTCTTCTTTGAAAGAAAGATAAAACTAGCTAATGAACTGCAGAGTTTCTCCAGGCAGTGGCCTCTTTATTGTTGTTAAGACCAGCATAGGCAATATTATCCACAAACCTTGTTAAGGAAAAATGTTTTAATGTCCTTCTCTCAGAGACATTACACACATCTTTCCGGTGTAGGAAAAAACAGCTGAGCTAAATTTGGAATTTCTCTAAAATAAGAAAAAGACGATCAGAGTCTCTTTTTAAGAGAAGAACCCTCAAGGATTTATTCTCTGGCAGCTTGGGAATGATTTGTTTCCAGTACATCCCACCTCAACCCTGCCATAGTCTTGGTATACCACTGGGCTGGAGAAGCTCTTCAACTTGCAAGACTCAACACTGACACTCTGAATGATATTTCAGTATGTAGAGAAGAAATAATCCTCTAATTGAAAATAAACCAAACAGTGAATAGAGCTAGGAAAGCTTATTGTGAAGATAGATGTAAATGAAGGAAACTCTACTCATGGCCCATGCAAAGCTCTTGAGTCAGCAAAATCACTGATGTCATAATTTCAGGATCATGTATGAAGTAACAAACCTAACTGAAAAGTAGCTATGTTGAAATACTATGCACTATCTGAATATACCACCTGAAACTGAAAAAGAACAGCCTATCTCCTAAACAGGATGAAAAGGCTACTGAGAAATTATTTTGGAACTGATGGCAGCCACAATTAAAAAGCTTGCTGTATTTGTTACGAAGGTGTGCAGGCATTACACTCTGACTTGTCCATGAGTCGTACAGAGAAGAAGCGAAGTACAGTAAGAAGTTGGAAAGAGATTTACAGAGTAACTCTCCCTTTTAAATTTAACTGGTTATATGAGTGATGGAAAGGAGGGGAAGGGGATTCAGAAGTGGATGCAACTTGTTTATAATAATACAAGCATTAAAGTGAGTATGCTTTTGTTTAGTTTGCATTCAGAAAACATCCAAATAACCTCTCACCTGCACCAGTTCTTTCAGAAAACTTGTTCGTTCCTGAAGAGGTCGTGTGTAATTGATCCCTGAAGCAACTGCTGAGTTACAATCCACAAGTAACGTGGAATTGCTGCCTGTTCATGTTCTCTGGTAAGTTCAGCATTTTAATTTAATTTAGACTCTAGCTGTCATGGCTTATGCCCTCAGCCCTGGAAATCAGCTGTGTGGCCCTTTCAAGTGGCCAGGAGAATCACTGTACAAATACACTTAAGGGATTTTGTGTCAAGCAAACTTCTCTTACTTAAGCCTCAAATGCTCAATGTATCTTCAGTTTGGCTGATTTCCCTGAACTGAGGAGGAATACAATAGTGCAGAGAAATCACACTCATCCCAGCCCACAAGATGATTGGTAACTGAGGTGCTAATTCATGATCATTAGGCTTTCAGACTGAGGCAGCAGCCTGGGAGGAGAGAAAATATTTGGTCCTTGATGTCTCTAGTTATGGTATCATCAGACCTAGGAGGACCTCACCACTCTGAACCCATTGTTGCTGTTCACTCCCACAGGCACACCTGACTGGCACCAAGTGCCCTTAACTCTGCCCTTTTCAAAGAGAAGGCATTTATAGAAGCATGTAAATAGACTAAATCGTAGCTGCATCGAGATAAAGGAACACTTTTAGAAAATCGCAAAGCAAAAAACAATAAAAAGAAGATGAATCTGAATTAAAAGCCAAAGGTGCTGAAAAGATAACTGCCTGGATTAATTTATTCCATATATGTAAGCAGCCTAGATGTTAATTTTTAAAGTAGTATATATCCCTAGCAGGAAAAAAGAAACATACAGTGAAGTAAATAAATTCAGAGTCTTAATGAAACAATAAGAAGTGTAGCAGAAAGAATAATGGAACATTGGAAATGATTTATGGGTGTAATGGATCACTCTATATGACTTAACAGAAAGAAAATATCCAAATTGCCTCAGCTCTAGTAGTCATATTCACAGTGACTGCAAATGAGGAACTTATTTAAATGTATGTGTAAGACTGGAAATGGTTATAAAAGATCAGAGGCTTTCAAAATTCACTGTGTACCAGGTCTAGTGAGTGCCATGCCAAGAGTAATATATGAAATCTGATCTGACAGTTTCATAACTTTCCTTCGTTTGAGGAGATCCCCATGCAATGAAAACGTACAGCATTGTGCCAGGACTGAAAGAAACAGTTAGTGGAAAGGACTCTCAGAGGTAATGACCACTAGGCAGTTTCTCACTGGCAAAATATAAAAAGAAAATGAAGAATTAACTACACTAAGAAATCCCAAGGAACATGGTTTAGATGAAAGGACCCTCTCTCCAAGCTGGAAGGTTGATGTAGCACTGTTCATGCAAATGTCTGGAAAGTATTTCACAGACTCCAGTTTTGGATAGTGCTTCTATAGGCTGTTGCTCTTCCACTGCTCTGTGCCACCTCCAATTTATCTTAAGCATAATGTAAAAAAAAAAATACAGAAACTACAGCTTCTGGTTAAATATGAGGCATCTTTTTAAAGAGGCATAATAAACCATAAGGGATTATGGTCCAAATCCTGTAGCTCCAGTACCTACAGTAGGCTGGCAAGTCTCATTTTACCTGTAAGCAATAAAAATGAAGTAAAATCAAATCTGTCAAAACTCAGCAGGTTTAATTCAGTCCCCTGCTTCATACTGGCTACGTGTGAGCACTGCATAGAACCATGGATTGCTGCAATGAAATCTTGGGAGATCAGACTGTGTTGTGTGGTTTATCTTTAAACATCTAGTTCTTTATTACACTCTGGCTAGTGATTTTTAGCAGGACTGTGCACCTGGTAACAACACCTTGGCCCATCTCAGATATAATCAGAGCTGGACTGTATTCACTAAACATTAAGCACACAAAAAGATTTACTTAAGTAAAATCTCAAGTAAGGGAGCTTGTGTTTGGGCCAAAGTCTGGGCCAATGCTCTGAAGTTCTGTTGACTGGCTGTGCAACTTTTTGTTAAATTCTGACTTTCAATTGATGAGGAGCTTTGAATGTTCCTCAAGTCGAATGGTGAGAGCTTTGTCTTCTCAAGCAGAAACAAACCTGCTTACTGTTGCCAGTTCAGCTTTGAAAATCAGAATCCACTTCTGATTGCTTGTTGTGTTCTCTAAACTACATTTTCCTACAGGAGGAGAAATACTTACTGTTGCTGCTCCCCCTTTCTGACTTTGTGTATCTTTTCTGATCATCTTTCCAAGGCTCTATTGCTTTGTTTGCCTAATACCCCAGGGAAACAGTTTCTCCTTCCCTATCTACATTTCATTGTCCCAAGTGCAAGATGTGATGAGGGATGGCTCTTGTCTTAGTGAAAGAGAATGAAGGTTCCATTGGCTTCACTGGGTCAAAACTTCACCCTCAGGGACCTATTGGTAGAAATGGGAGGGAGTTTCCATTTTCACAGCAAATTTGCAACTCTTTAATTGTGTTGAAACCGCAAATATTTTCTTCACAGGGCAAAGTTCATACCTTATTTCAGATGAATGTAGTGGCTGAGCATCATCTGCTGCTGGAAAACCTTCAGAAGTTACTTAAAACTAAAACAGGCATAAAAGAAGCAGGGTGGGAAAGGGGTGTTTGCTGTTAAACACCACCACAAACCAAGCTGAGCTTTTTGTCTTCTGCCCTTCCCCCTTTTTGTTCACACAGTCCTCGTCACCCTTCAGACAGCCTTAGAATGCTAATTTTTCTAATCATTTGAAGAGTGAAAACTATTATAGAAATCAACTGAAATATGATTTTAAACCTTGTTTAATGAGACTAGATTCACAGCAATAAATAAAAGTCTTAATCTTTCCTTTCTTAACCTCCAAGAACAGTAGTTCCCACAGCCTATACAACCTGACACATTCAAACTCAGTGCTGATATTTGAAGCCATTTTCAAAAAGGCTTGTTTAATGCAAACTGGCAGGTGGTGGGATGTATGAGGGAATGGCTTTAAATAAATGTCTAATTTTCCTCTTTTCACAGATGTTTAGGATTTATCTTCACACACCACAGATAATACAGATGCTCAGAGTCAGTGAAATGATACTGCAACGATAAAGATCTGATCACGTTATTCCTTGTCGTGGTTTCCACCAGTTTCTGAACTTTAAGGTATTCAATTATTCTGTTTTTCTCAGGAGTAAAATCTGTATGCATGTAACCTCAGTTAGTACTAACAGCAATGTGAAAACCTTCACACATCAAAGATGTGACTACATACTTTTGTCTATCCTAATGGTTTGAGAGAAAATCTTGATAAATCAACATGAGATTTTTTTTCTTTTCCTCTCTTAAGTTCTGTTGTCTTGATTAGATAAAAAATAATAGGGGGCTGTCAATCTATTTTCTTTTCAGGTCTTCTCTGGCTCTTTCTAAATTAGTTACAGCCTGCTTTTTGTAGCTTTATAGCCAGCCTGACCTAATTTAATTACCATGACTTGTGTGGCTTAAAGATAAATAGTTTTATTCAGCCTGCCTACTTTTGTATAAGTTTTCCCTTTCACACATCTCTCTATATTTTGGCATTCAGAATTCTTGTCCTCTGTTCTGTGGTAGGTTAACACAAGGTTAGTTTATAGCATTGTCCATATTTTCACAAAAAGGCCTTTGAGGCAGTTGGTCCATGCTCTGATCTGTCTGTGCCACGGCTTTTGTGGGACACAAATGAACATTAGCTGGGACGCAGAAGCATAGCATGGAAAATACATACTTAGGCTCATCATGAGGTAGAAATCCTCAAAACTTGTTCCTATACCACTACAACCTAACATTTTCTCTTATTTTCAGCTTCTCTACAGATTACTTTAAACTGTGCCATAAACAGACAGCAGAGCTCCAGTAACGTAACTTCCTAGTTCACAAACGCCTTCAAGCTGTCCAGGAACACAAATGCTTTACACAGAGATATGTCCCCTATGCACATATATCTGTGAGGCTCATGCCAAGAGCAGTGACAAATCCTTCTACTACCCTGCTGGCCACCTTGAAATACTGAACAGCAAGCAACCAGCTTATACAACTGCAAAATCCTACTTAAAAGAAGAGATTGGGATGTTTCTTCCTATCTGTCAAAATGGAGAAAAACTGACCAGGTAAATACAAGTGATACTAAACAGTTTTAAAATAAACTGCTTAAGTTTCTGTTACATTCCTGTAATCACTGCAGTTTTTTATAATCTCACAGAATAAGGCTCAGATGGATGTTGGTGTCATTGTACAAAGACTGTCCCCATGTCAGTATGTCATGTTTTGCCTATGAACACTAAGTACATTTTGCAGTAGTTTAAAAACAGTTCTCTTGAGGCTTACTGTAGTTTTTAATACAAATGCACATACATAATTTAGATGTGTTATTTCATGTTTTCTCTTGTTGCTGCTAGAAAAGCCTCCAGGCCTTTTTTAAAAAAGGCACCTAGAAAGTATATTTGAGGTAATTAGCAAAGGAAATTGCTAGCACTAATTCTGACCCACCACAGGTTTAAACAGAAAGAACAAACCATGAAACCTAGAAGAAAACCCAACAAATGTGTTTTATGAATACATGTGCAGTATTTTGGTTACAATGAAATAAAATGCTGATACATGCCAACCCTGAGGTAGCTCTCCTGTGATTAATTCCTCTGAGCTAGTTTTTGAGATAATTTCCCAGTTCTTGGCCTCTTCCCACCCTAGTTATTAAACTAACAAAAGCAGTTTATACCAACTACACTGTAAGCAAAGTAGTAAAATAAAAATTCTTTCAAGCCTTTGCTTCACCCTGCTGGACACCTTTACCTAAAATCACATTAATGCTCTACTAAATAAAATTCCATATATACAATTTTATTTCAGTATATAAAATGTTTGGGTTCCAAATGTAATATTCAAATGCTTTGTTTCAGTATTGTTGGTTTATTTAGCTGATGGAAATATCCCTACACAACTTCAATGAACATCCTGAATAGTTGTAAAGCTAAAGCTCCCAGGAAGCTGATTTGCCACAGAACAGATCACATTTCTGTAGGTGCAGGAAAAAGATGCTTCATATAAACTTTTCAAGAAATACTTCAATCCTTAACAAAATCACAACCAACACATTTTCATAAAGTGTTCAGAACTTCAGGGCCTGAGGACATAGTTCTCCTACAGTTAGATTCAACCACACATCTGAGTGGTTCAGCCAGGCTTTCCCCCTGTCCTTTTTGTATTTAATGATCTTTACTTGCAACCTTTTTTGAATGAACTGTTATATAATTCATGTATAACTCATGCCAGCTGCTATCCTTTCCTTGTCTTTAGCCCTATCTCTTTCCTGTGTGCCACTGCCTCTACAGAAGGAAAAGGTGAACCAGAAGATGCAGGGAAGCAGTTCCTGTATGGCTCAGACTCAGTTTACTATGGTAACTTACATCTACAGTCTGATAATAAAAGAAATTAACAATCTGTATGGTAAAGAATGTGCCAGCAGTGGATAAGAACAGCAAAAACTGGTGAACATAAATTAGGACAAGATGTGTGGGACACAGAACTCTATGCTGAAGGACTGAAACAAGAGTACCTGGGCTCCTTGAGAGCTTCTTCTGACACAGGCAAAGCCTTCCTGGCAACAGTGACTGATCACTTCTGCTCTTTCTTCTAGGAAGGTGCAAATCTGCTTCTTTCAAGTTTTTGATTCTAGATGTTTCATCTTCCAGTATGAGTGTACAAGGGTCCTTGATCTCATTTGGTGTTTATAGATCATTTCATTTTACCTAAAATTAATAAAAGAGCAGTAACAGATTAATCTGGAAAAAGATCATTCCTTATTTACATATCTATCTTTGTTACATCCTGTACAAAAATGAGATATGCTATGAGGAAAAAAAAGCACAGCTCAATTCAGGGATGTGTATGTGGATCAAACACTGACTGCGTTTGGCAGCAGAGCACATCTGATCATTACTGCAGCCACATTCCAGAAAATAAAGGGCAGAATATGGCACAGATTCCACTGCTCTGATCATGCACAGAAACCAGCTGATATTTTGAGGTTCTAATGTTACAACATGTGGCTCTTCTAAAGAGCAGGCTGTGACCTTGAGGGGTTTGTTTTGTTTTTCAGCTGAAATCTGACATGCATTACATGTGAACATTTGGAAGTCATATTGTTTATCATGCATTACATATAATTGCTGTAACTTTTAGAATATGCAACATTAAACTGACTTGCAAAGTAACAGAGCACTTAACAGAGCCCTTACCTGCATGACCCAGCAAAGAGGAATCTGTGTGGTGTCTAACTGCACCAACACTGTACTCTGGAGTTGATGCATACATACCCTGTGTCAGTCAGTGGTGGAGCTTGCAAACCAAGGGGTGGATAGGCAGCAGGCCTCCCTGTGATCTGTGAACAGATACACACAAGTATAAATTATTCCTGGCATAGATTTCCTTT
>NW_008670523.1:0-37050 GCF_000695815.1 Acanthisitta chloris | reverse complement strand
AAGAGCTGATATGTAAAACAGTAGGCCCCAGCCAATTAGCCTGGGACAGATAACAGCACAAATTAAGGAAAGGTTCTTACGTTTATGTATGGTCTATTCCTTCAGCAATGTCGTGTTCCCTTCCAACTGCACTGAAACTCAGGTTTTATCAGCTGAGGTTCTGGCATTCTTTCCAGGTACAAAGAAATAGTCCATTTGGAAGGGCATGTGGGCCTTGTTTCTGTCACAGGGGAAGCAATGCTTTTGTAGTCCTACTCCTCAAAAACTCTGTGAACAAGGAAACCACTTTATTACCCACACAAGTGTACCCTTCCAGAGCATCACAGGGGACTCAACCAAGTAACATCCAGTAATAGCTCAAGTATTATATAAAGTCTTAATAATCTCATTCATATTATATAAATACTCCAGGATGCTGCTTTGGCAATGCGCCTTGCCATAGTTGTGCAGAAAAAGTTCATTCAAAACAGTCAAGAAAAGCTTAGAAAAAAATCTTCTACATAATGAGTATCTTGCATTGGTTTTATTTATATCTATGCATTGCTACATTCCCAAGGTTAAGAAAAGTAAAATTCTTCTAAGACAACATCTCCAAGGTACACAAAGACCTGTGGACTATGTTTGTGAGACTGTTGAGATGGCAAATTCACTCCATACCTTAGTTCGGCTAGAGGAACTTCCACAGTTTTAAACTACTACTTCCATTATTCCATCACATCCGCAAAGGCAGCACCTCACCCTTTTCTCGCAGTAAGAATGTAACAGCATGAACCTTAATTTTCACTTACACCCTGAATAAAGCAAAAGATTCCTACGGTTCTTGCCCTTCAATCTTGTACTGAAAGAAGTAGGAAGGCTACAGCTTTCTTACCTTATGGGAGTGGAAGGAGGAGGGAAGATACTGCTGAGCAGCAGACAGACCAGCCCTGAGACAACCTGGTCCATGGCAATGGCAGTGTTTCAATGAAGGGGACAGCTCTGAGGGAACTGGATGCTATCCCTTCCCACTTCTTTTGGTCAGTGGGGACTGAGACAAAAGATTCAGAATCACTCAGCACAGATATGAGTGAGGGCTCTCTTCTCCCACTTCACGTGGCCTTGTGTGTGCACAAGAAGTACTCCCACAGTGGTATTGCCTATCAGTAGGCTGAAGTGAACTCACCAGGTATGCTTGCAGAAGACCATCCCTTTCCTCTGCTTGCTTTCCACACAAAGGCAGCCATGCATGGCAGGTGGAGGACAGACCTCTGGCTGCTGGAGAGAGCACTGGCTCCGCAGATAGAAGCGGCCTTGGTGACCTAGGATAGAAAAATAAGAACAAATGTTATAAGAAACAAGAACTCCCCTCTCATATACTTCTAACTTAAATTAAAAACTGAAATCCCCAACACACAAAAAAAAATAATTAAAACATGTACAGTTTTTCTTTGGTACAGGAGAGAAAGACTTTTTTTGAGGCCTTACAGGAGGGATTTTTTTTTCTATCTTCTGGTTGCTGTCAACTTGATTTGTTTTTATGTAGCCTTAGAAGTTGCAGTGAAACTTCACACAAAAATATTTCCAACAAAAGAGGTGCATGATTCTAGATAGAAAACAAGTAAAACTCAGATTCAAATTCCTCTTTTACTTCCGTGACCTGGGACAACTACTGCTGCCTTTCAAAGTGTGTGTACTTCTCCTGTCCCTGGTGATTGTTATTAATACAGTTTAAGGAAAGTGGTGATAAAGATCAATTCCTTACACAGAAAAGAAACATTAACTGCTTCTTTCATGTCTTCAATAGTGAGTGAGCAGCTACAGTTTCAAAATAATCCCCAGATGTTTATTACTTCTGGTGCTCAAATGCAGTGTAGGTTTTCTCCAGAGCCATGGTGGGTATTTCTGGCTATCCTGCAGCCTTCAACCTCTTGTCCTCAGAAGAAAATGTAAAGGTCAGAAAGAAAGCCTGTGTGGTAGAGAAGTCCCCAAGGAAAAATAAACCCAAGGATGGTCTCTTATCATTGGTCAACTTAAACTATGCTTCTGCATACTAAACAAAACATTCAAGGAATTCCTACAGAGATGGGTATGTGAATATTACAAGCTTTACACTTAATACAGAAAGATTTAATGAGTCTAGTAAAAAAATAATTGCTGAGGTCCCTCACAAAAACTGCTACTTTTCTGGTTCTTCACAGCAGTGTCTTCCTATTTCTTTACTCTGACTCAGAGCTTGGATGCAGTATAGTGCACCTACATATTTGTAAGCATGAGAGCTAACAGAAATGAAAAAAATATATATTTCATCCTTAGCTACTACAAGATTAAGAATAATAAGAACAATTTTCATTCTACTTATCTTTCCCTTGCACTTTGTTCTAATTATTCCCTGCTGATGCAAAGACTTCCCTTTACTAATGCTTTGTCCCCCTGGAAGCAATTAATGCTGATGAAAACAGGCACTTTCCAAGAGTTTTAAAGAGATTATTATCTGAAAAGCGCAACAATTTTGTCATTGTTATAACCAGGTAAGCAAAGACAGAAGAAAAAGCATGCAATACAGACATTAAAATTCTTTACCCTCCTGGTCTGCACTACACTCCTTTCCCTCTTATCCTGAGGAACATTGCCCAAAAGATTTAGTGCTGCATGAACAGCAGAGGTGGAAAAAAAAAACCCACCCCAAATTATGTTAGGACTCAAACCCAATCTCTTGCACCTGCTAAGGCATTTATAATTTAGAGAATGTAATGAAAAACAAGAGCCTTTAATCCTAATTTCAGGGCAATGAGCACCCAGATAACTGCACTGGGCTCCTCCCCTTAATGAATGCAAAGATGCCAGTTTGACTTAACTGGATCGGACCATATGGAACTGAAAAATTTACATATATCATTAAAGTATTTCTTTCATGCCAAATAGGCTTAAAATTGACTCCTCTGTTCACATGCAATGGTCAGAATTAACCAAATTGTTCAGTCTCTGCAGGATCAGAACCAAAACACTATCTGAAACATTCTGAACAGAGGAAGAAATTATTTGACCTTACTGTCTTTGCTGATATTGAGCAGGTAGTAGGATGGCCTTGCAAGCAACAATGTGTTCCCAGTGGGAACAGGAGGGTTTGAGTAAAACCATACTAACACAGCACAGTTCTCCCAACAGTACCCAGACACAACATAAAGCTGCTCTTTATTCCACTGCGAAAATCTTACACAGGCAAACATTTATGAACAGAACAGTACCTAGTTCACATGTGAAACATTTTCATCTCTTACCATATAAATGGTAATTAATGTTGAGTTAATGATCTGTTAATCCTTGACTACTATTAGTCATAGGTTTGTTCAGATTGAACTGTAAATTCACTTATTCAATAACTCCTGGCTACATACAATGTTACGTTTATCAAAATGGTGGTGTTACTTACTGAGATATTTCACCCAGCTTGTCAAAAACAGGTGGAAAGGCTCTGAAATGCATACCCCACAGACAGAGGTCTTGCAATGCAAAGAGGCCAATCTTCTTGCTGAGAAAGCTGAAAAAAAAACAATAAAGTGCATCGTTGATTCTCTATTGTGAAAAGGCACATTTATATGTCCTAGGAAGTAAATACAAATTGGAATCTCTCTTCCATAGCCCTCAAATGGAATTGTGAAAGAGACACTAGAATGATGCTGACAATTTGGTGTTGTAGTTTGCTGAGAGAAAATGGTAGAACAGCTGGAAAGCAATTTCATTAATAATTCCCATGCTGTTTCTTCTGCTTGTGATTCACTTTGTTTCAAGCTTCCAGTCACACATCTCCTTCTGATTAACTGGCCAGGAAAAGCCAGAAAGCAGCAATTCACAGCCCCTTTCTGCCCCTGAGGACATCAGACCTTGTGGTTCTTTGAAGATACAAGGTCTTCATTCACCTCTCAAAAGCAGGTAAGGCAACAGCACACCTTTAACAAGAATGAGGCTTAGTTGTATGCACAGAATTCAGAATGGATTTATAGACTTCCCAGAAAAGGACCAGTTTCCAAAAACCATCTTTGTGTTTGCCCATCACAACTCTAAGGCATTATTAAAGCTGCTGAGACTTTTAAATACTCTTTCATGCCCAAGATTATTCATGTGTCCTTTTTAGGTGTTATTTTTTATAGATTAGCTTGTGTTTTCCATCTGAGTTCTCTGAGATTGCAGCTGCAGTCTGACCTCAACCTTTTTTTTCTTTCTTCCTTTTTAGAATATTTTATTACCTAGCACAGATTTTCAGATAGAAAATAATAGCAAGCTTGCTGAGCTTGAAGGCAATTCCTGGTGGTAGACACTTTAGTTGGGGTATAGCTGTTAATATGTCTGTGATCTAGTTCCCCACAAGGGAAAGTTAGCCAGAGAGCCTAACTTACTCAAAGCAAGATAATGGTTAGGGCAAATGGCCTGGGATCCACAAAATCCACTGTTTCTAAAATTAATCTCCTTTATGAAAGAAGGCTACAAGAATTATGCACCTGGGAAGTTGCAAAGAACACTGTATCATAGCTAAATGGACCAAACTCTCTCCCCATCCAATCTTCTGAAATCAGTGGAGTTCTAAGAGCAGTGGGTTTTGCCTGCAGCATCTGCTGGGTGACCTGGGGAGCAGATCTTGGGGACACTTCATGCAGCATTGCTGCAGGATATAATTTAGTCAGAGGTAACGAAACAGACTTCAGATTAAGCTTTACAGCAAAATGACATCTTGTACCTCTGAAATAGTGGGACTTTCTGGCATAGTCTGACCTATTTCCATTTGTGCACACTCAGTGGCAAAGAAACTGAGCCTACAAATTGCTTCATTGTGCAACCCAACACACAACCAGCCCCTAAAATACAAACTGGTGACAAGTGTAGACACTGTCCTAAGACCCCTGATCTGTGCAAACCAAAACCAGCTCTGAAGGATGGACAAAAGTACAGGTCAATAGTAGTTTACTCTCTTTCCCCCTTTCCCATACTTCAAACAAGCCTTAAGTACCAAGGATACAGTTTAAGAGTAAATTATGTCGTTCTATAGGATGCACAGTAGCAAAATAGGAGATCTGCTCATCTGTAGTCAGATAAATTTTTAACTCATCTGTGATAACTGCACCTCATCCAACTATACCTGATTTAACACCTTTCTTAACATGTACAGACTTCTAAAACAGGAATTAGAAAGACTTAAAGGACTGCATACCTAATTCCTGTTTCATTCCTTCCTTCATGAAATGTTCTGGATGCAAAGCCATTTAATTGCATTTCAGCATCTTCTACAAGACAAAGATTTTACTTTCTTAAAATATTGTTCACCTCTGAAGCTAAAGGACTAAAGGAATGAAGCTCTGTGCGGTGAAGAGCTGCAGATAATGTGAGTGTGACCAACGTTAACAACAATACAACCCTAAGCAACTGCAGTCAGGACAGAAAGCCAAGCAAGCAGAAAAGTGTGGTGGAGATGGACAAGACAATTGCAAAATAAAATAAACAGGGGCTAACAAAAAGCAGAATAGTAGAAAGCTCATTCGAGCTCTATGTGCAAGTGAACACACTTCTGCTAACAGAAATAAAGATCTCCACTGACATTTTACATGAAGCAGGAGAATAATCAGTTATTTAAGATGGAAATGAGTGCATGAAGCACTTTGTAGAAGCTTATACAATCCACTAACACTTTTGACTTACTAAACACTTTGAAGCAGAAACTGAACATTTCAGCAGAAGTTAACCCAGCTCAAGAGCCCTTGAAACAGGCTTTTGTTCTTCACCCATGGACTATCTGCACTCATGACTCCTCCTTCATTTCTGCACTTTCATATTTTTCTTGATTATTCAGCAGCCAAGAAATTCCTCTGGGTTTCAGTGATTAAGTGCTTCATTTGGACTAATTGTTCCATTTACTTTAAAAGAACAAAGAAATATGTCAAAGCACATTTGTTCTGTTGAGGCCACTTGGCTATCTGTTGCCAGTCATTAAGATTTTTGGAACTGAAAATTGAAGATTTAACTTATGAAACAATATTTTAAGTCTAAGCAGCACACAATATAGCTACTACAGAGACAGGGTGAAGAGAGCATCGAAGTTGTTGCACTTGTGCTGCTACATATTTCACCTGAATGTCCTTAATTTTCCCAGACTGCTTTGGCAGATCTCAGGTATGAGACCACAGAATTAAGGCTCTTCATCCTCTGCTACCTAAACAAAGTAACAATTTTGCTGCCAGTCCCAAACTTCTGCCTCTTCTCTGCTGACCTGATGTTATAGTTATCCTGTACCAGTTTATTCTGTTTCTTTTTCTCTTCTGCTCTTAGCCTCTGCTTCACATTCAGCTGACCTTATGCATCACCCTGGTCAGTGATCTCTAACCAGTCTGCTGGAAAACATTAAACTGTATGTTCACCCAATTCACTCTCCCCTTGGCTGTACCTGGACTGGTACCTGTTTACACTTCTCTTTAGTCTCCCAGCCCAGTGCCTTTGTGGCTAACAGATTAAAATTTAGTACAAGAGAATGTAATGTACCTTTTTATTATGAACTTTTATGGCATTATTTCCTCATTGTTTCAGTACTCAAGAAGAATGTTAGGAGCCATTTGAACTCAGCCATTTGCATGTTTCTGCATACCATACAGTTGTTAAGGGAATACAAAACAAACCTCTGTATCATCCTTTCTTAAGCTGAACTTGTCTCGCTGACAACAAGCCACCTGTGATCCTAATTCTGTGATATATTACAGGCCTTTGTGTAAGACTGAAGACTTTGTTAGGTGCTACAGCTGATTAACCATGAGACAAGCAGAATAAATAAAACTTTCCTCCTTTTAGAATTTACCAGCCTTATTTCTTACTGCTGTCTATCAAATTAATATTTAAAACCAGAGAACACTTGAATTTTAAATGGCATTACACTGAATATTTGCCTGTCACACTTAGCAATAGACTAGTTCATTTGACATTTCTGTCTGTAGACCAGAAAAGAAATAGCATACCTGCATTTTGTGTCATGCACTTGGGCACAGTCATATAAATGTTGCTTCTCCTCACCTTAAAGCCAAACAGACTGCAATTCTTTTATCTGTTCTCTCCTGGGAATTCACAGTACAACTGTCAAAAACCACTCAGGCTGTATAAAGACTTGAGCTCCAGCTCACCCTGTAAGGAGCAAAGAGGATTTTGATACCGTAAGATAAATGGAATGGAGCTGTCCAGGCTTTCTCCAGTAACCACAGGAAGATGTTAAATAATTTGCCTGCATTAGACACCCAGCCCTCAGGTGGCCAAGAGCGGCTGAGGTGAGTCCCATGCAAGGGCAGCCCTTTCTCACTTCTTATGCACTCAGCTGACACTTGAATGCAAACTCCCAGTCTATTGCAAATGCAGTGGTGCACAGAAAGCTAACAGCTACATTTAAATGTTAGCCTGATTTCAAGTTTATAGTTAAATAATGAATTAAAATTTGCTCTGATTTGCTAATGTATGGTTTTCTGTAAGATCTCTTCCTGTTTCAAAATGGATGCATACATTAATTCTTAACTCTAATATTGAATAAGTATCTCACATGGGTTGAGAAAGAAAAGAAAGCTGATATTGATGCTGACAAGACCAAAAAGACATTCCAGTACTCAAGCATAAAATCCTCTCTCCAGCAGCAGCCTAACACTCTCTCTGATTCTGGGCCTGCTGGTCAGTCTGAAGAACTCTCCAGAGGGCAGAAGGAAGATTATTGAGTATATAAATCATATCCCATAAAGTCTACTTATTGCAAAGTGAGTTCTGTGGAGGCAGATCCTGTAGCACCATGTTTTCAAAAGGTATTTTGAAGTCCAGGACTGCAGCTCAAGACCACATGTACAGGCATCTGACAGGCACTACATTAGCCATGCCAAGCAACCCATCCTGAGGAACAAGCACTGCTTCCTCCAACAGAAGACATCTTCCTCCACCTTCTTTGCAATGTAGTAACCTACTCCCCCACATCACTCCCTCTGTCCACCCTTCCTCTATTCCATATCCCATAGGCAAGGAAAGATGGAACTTTTCAATTTCTTTCACTTCTCTAGCTTCATCATTTCCCCCAGCTTGCTAACCACCAGGTTTACTCAAGGCAGCTCCCTCTGATCAACCACCTTTTGCTGACACAGTAAAACCAGGCAAGAAACCAGGAGTGAGCCTAAGGCTTTCCTTTTTCTAAGAGCTTCAAGCAATTTTGGGTACACCTTTTGTGCAATTTTTACTGCAAGTCAATAGGCTTTGCTTCTTTACCAATTTCAGACTCTTTTCCCAGCTCTTTTGTTTCTGTCTTTCCAGGCAAAGTAGATTCCCCCTTCATTACAGTTTGTCATTGCTTTTGCTTTCCTTCTTTTTGTCTTTAGTACAGCCTAACTCTTCACATGGTGTCCTCTGACTTGACTCCACCTGTAGCTTCCTTCACATGGTATTTGCAATTCTTTGATCATTCTCTCCCCACATTATTTCATTCCTCCACTGGGAAAGATATGTTAACACCAGAAACTTTCCACTCTAGGTAAGAGGGCAACTTTCTCCTTGGAGACTCTGCCTGTCCTGTTCAGTTTTACATTTTGTCTTGCTATTGATATTGACAATGAATGTTGGCTACTTATGGAAATCTGGGACGTAATTCCCACCATAAAACATTTACTGGAGTAAACTCAACCCAGCAAACAAATTGATGCATATAAGGGGAACAATATAAAAGCTATCAGCAGGGCACAGGTTTATTTTATGCAGATGTACAGTTTGCATATTATGGGACTCGACAGCACTCAAGTTTCCAATAACTTTTTTTTTTGCTTGACCAATTTTGTTCATTACTTATAGGTCCCTGCAGAATTCAGAGCTGTTATTACAAACATATACATTACAGAAGGAACAGCCTGACATGCATAGCTTTTTAATAAGGTTTTCATCAGCTGCTTTTACTGACATTTTTCATTTCTCTTATGCCCTGGCTTTTAATGTCTCAGTCTTCATTTGATACTATAACACAAAAGGAGTGGAATATTGCCACAGAATGTGTTCATGGCTGAATATAAAAAGAATCACACAATGCACTTGAAGCATGAAGCCTCTGTAGGCAATTTCCGTTCCTGTTTGCATATGCAATCTAGACTGGAAAAGTTCTCCTCTCTTCCTATATAAGATTAACCCCATGAAAAAAAAAGAAACCAAACATTTTCAACGCTTAGATTCCTAATTGAAAATAATCCATTCCAAGTTTTAGTCTAACCTTCAAAAGTAAGTATGCATATTTGTGCAGGGAATTTTGTGACATTTTCCAAGAACTGCACTCATGAAATTATACACAAGTTGATGCTCAAAACTCACCCAACCTCAAAGGACGTGAGCCAAAATAAAGTCCTTCTGTCACTAAAAATTCATTGTGAAGCTCTAAATTTAATTATTTGAGCTAACAGAGTCAGCAAAAATAAAAAGCAGTTATCTATCCTACCACAGACATCAATAAAGTGAGGGCCTGATGGTTGTCAACCCAGACCCATCAGGACCCGAAGCAAGTTTATTCTGGCTGTAGGGGACAGCTCTGACTCACACCAAAATGCACATTTTAGGTGGGGCTAAATTTACTAAAGAGTGCTCTGTACCCAAATCAAATTGCTCGTCATGATCCAAACATATGAAGAAAAGTAAAAAACCCCTGCTAAGTTTTTCAACTCACAAGTCAATACTAGCAGTGACATAATCAATGTGTCATTTCCCTGTCAGCCAACCCCTCCCAGCAGAAGAGAGGCTGCAAGAAGATATAGTATGTCTTTTTCTAGACGCTTTCTATATGTATAACTTGTGTTCCCTTTGCAACAGTAGATGCTTCATGATATGAAGGGGAGAAAGAGTGAAGCTTCACACTCTGTGGTCAAAGAAGGTGAAAACAAAGTTTGCAGCAGGATCATGTCAGTAGGCAAATATACTTCTATTCACTTCGGTGGACTTCTGTCAATGACCATTCTTACTAAAGCTCTCTTTTCCTCAGCTCACAGCTTAGCTCTGATGCATGGGCTTGGCTCTGTCCCAGCTACAAGCTACCTCTGGCAGCTATGATAGATGAGGGACTCAGAGTCCCAACCCCTTTTCTTGCATTTGGAATGGGCTACAACATTTTGGACAACTGTATCACTTTTCTGATACCTATAAATATCAGCAAGCACCATGAAACCTGACGTGCCTTAGCTCAGAGCTGATAGCCACCACTGCTGCACTGCCCCCAGCACTGCCAGGAGAGGGCTATGCTGAAGAGCTCTGTACAGCTTTAGAGAGTGAAAATGCCAGTGCCAGCTTGCCTCAAAAGAATCTCAACACTTGACTGTTGATACAATAACTCTGAAGATGTAGCAAACAACAGCACAGGACAAAGAAAAGCTGTGAAGGGTGATGGGAAGCCAAGAGGGAAAAAAAAAAAAGAGGCTGAAAACTTTGGAGTTGGTGTTCAGTATTATAAATATTGCCTAATTTTTGTGTCAAGACCTCTGCATTCATAGGTCATGCAGGATGCTTAGGCCCATATCTATAATGCTGAGGGAACACACCCAGAATTAGTCAGAGAGTCTGCCAACTAAATGATTCCCAGGTGCCCTGATACCTTGCAACCTGACAAGTAAACCTGCTGCCTACAGAATGCCTCTTCACATCTGGGGGTCTGATTATTCTGACCATGTGCTTCTGCATTCACACTCACAAAGACAGGATATTGTCCATCCTGCTACATTCTTTACAGCAAAATGCAAATGTTACCAAGGATAGGACTCTTGAGAAGTACATTCACATCACTGCAATACTTCAGCAAAATTACAGCATTACGTTCCTCTTGGCTTTGGCTGTACTGCACAACATCCATAGGGCAAAGGAGGGAGGGGTTGAAATTTGAAATAAATTACCTGAAAATTTAGAAGTGCAATGTTTCTTCAAGCACTGAAGCATGCCAAAAGCTGCATGAAGCTGTCCCACTATAGAAAGAATGAGAAAGGTCTGTGAATTTCCTTCCTTCATCAGCAAATTCTGACTAACAATCAGGAAAGTTATTTGCACACACCAACATATATACATACCTATATTGGGCTCTGGAAGGGACATGCAGTAGCACATTATTACACTGGCACCTAATCACAAATTTAGTGTAACCAGTAAAACATCCATCTATCTAGACTGTCACAAAGAAAGATCATTAAAGAGAGACCCAAATTCCTACTTAGCTGATATTTACTCATGCAAGAAGCAATTCTGAACATTTTAGCCTCTGTTAATATAGATATTAACAGTTAGATCCCAGGTTTTATCTGCCTATAATGGAGCTCTCATAGCCACTAGGAGTATTCAGTGACATTATTTGACACACTTTGCTCGTTTGGCAGAAGCAGCAGTACATATTAATTTCTATTTTGCTGTGGTATCTACTTAAGACTGCCAACTGCAAGGTTTGTACACTGTGCCAAGACATTTGCACTTCTTCAGTCTTATTAAAGTATTTTGAGTGTGTTTGGAGTCACCTCTGATTGCTTTAAGCCTTGGTTGTACCATCAGACAAAAAAAACCCTAACCTAAAAATAGTCAAAAAGAAGAATATAATAATTACTTTTTTTAAACCTGCAATTTACAGTGACATTTAACCCATCTTTCCAGAGCTGCAATTAGACAAGTATGTAATTACATCTGACCAGTGATAATCAGAGACAAATAAAACAGGGCACATTTAGGATGACCTTTTCTAATTGAACTCTGCCTGCAATTAATTATCCATTGTCCGTATGTATATTATTTACAATCAAGAAACAATTTATAATACTATTCTATGATTACATCATATTTTTCTAAATGAAAAATTATATCATGGGTTGCTTAGTTTCTTCCACCTCAACTAATTGAAAAATAATGCACAAAAATTCAGCCTGAGGAAAAAGAAGATTCAATACCAGAGGCATAATATTCTGCTGTCCAGGAATTTAAGAATAGGTAACTCAGCTTCATCTTGTGAATGCATTTTGGCTGAAACAAAACCTCAGCCGTTTCACAGCTGCTATGTGTCCAACTAACAGAAGACCTAAGCAACAGAAGTAGCTGACCTCAGCATAATGAATGCCAGAGTGCACGTGGAAATTTCTGGGATTAGAGTTCTATGTTCATAACACAACAAGCCCAACAGAGCAAACTCTAAAGGGAAACTCAGTTCCCATCAGCCTCACTCCTGCCAAGCAGCACAGTTCTGACACAGCCCTCACAGGCCAGATGAGATACCTGTGAGCACCTGATATGACTTCAGCCACCTGTACTTGAAATCACAATTCCTAGCACTTGTGATGATAATGGCAACACTCAGCTTTCCTCTTTAGCTCAAGTAAAAACAATGCATGTGTTTTATACCTGAAAACAGCTAAAAATCACAGATATACAAAGAGCCACTTACAAATACATTAGAATGTTATTCAGGCAACCCAGTGACTAAATATTTATCAACAAAAAGAGCTTCCACTCCTGATGGAGAAGTATAACCTGCCTCCCTAATTTGTTCACCACAGACCTTTGTCCTCCATCCCCACCCTTATTTTAGCAATTAATGAAGTCATTGTAAGTCTTTGCATTGATTTCAGTGGCCTCCACTAGAAGACTCAAGCCCTGTCCCTGGGAGCTGCCTGAGGTCCTCTTGGCTAAATGAAATTTGTTGGCTGTGTGGTGTTACATACTGATTTATACCACCAGGTCTGACAGTCTACCTGGGAGGCAGGAAGGCTGTAATTTAATATTGTAAGGTCTATTATGTTCATTAAATGATATGTGTACATTAACTGAATGTAGACGTTAGCAGAAATTAATTTTTATATCATATAGTATAAACTAATGAGAAATAAAGGAATGTTAGTCACCACAGTGTAACAAAATGCTCTCACATGTACACATGCCCCTGGAGAACTGTTACCTCATGCTCTGTGCAATAGATGTCTACCAACACTGGGCTTTGTTGTCTGAGGTGACTCACCTGGAATTACTTAATGCTTCTAAGTGAAGCCAAGGAATGTTAACATTTTAAAGAGCTCAGTGACATAATAAACCCTTGCACTGGATTTACAGTGTTGGCACTATATTTAACTTTAGTATCTGTAATGGTTTTCCACTTCACGTGTAGGAAAGTGACAGAGGTTACAACTGTACTCTAGAACATCTCTACACTGTGACTAAAACCTCCTTTTCCTCCTCTAATCCCAAAGGAAAAATGACTGTTTTCTGTATTGATTCACTGCTACCTCAGGATAAACAGATATGTACCTTTAAAATTATATTCTACAACATGCAAATTGACATAACACATTGAAGAATTACTGAAGTGACACAAAAGTAAGTGGACCAAGAACAAGAGCAAAGAAGGCAAAAATGACAAAAAGATAAACCATATTGCTATTCCTACTGGATACTGAACACCTGATTTTTTTCATGACATACTCTCTTATCTTGCTATTGCCTCTAATGACCTATTCCTGTCCATTTTCAAGAGACCAACTAACCCAGCTGCACCTCTTGCTAACAGTAGATCTTTAGAAACACATTATAATGACTCATGATTCCTCTCACCTTTGACTGAGATTCAGAGTTTCCTATGGCAGATGCATGTTCTCACACCAGAAAGAGAGATTACTCCCTGAACACACTTAGGCTTTGTGCATCAAACACAAACACCTCGCAGTCCCTTGGAAATGGCAACCTTACAACTAGGAAATGGATTTTTCCACAATGCCAGTGGGATTTTTAATAGCTTTGTGCTCCAGTAGCCCTGGAGAAGAAATTGTACAGGTATTAGCAATATGGACTATTAATAGAAATTCCCTAATTATAATTTCCATGATACCTGAAGTAACACATCTTAATGTAAGCTTCAAAGCCATGTACCAAAGAAAGGATCTGACTTCCACCTGTACTTGTATACATGACTTATGTGACTGAATGCATAGAACAAGAGAGCACCAACGAAAATCTACTAACCAAGTAACACACTAACCACTTACTTGTATAACCATTTACTTTTTAGTAACTGTGATGCAAACTTAAGCATGGCAGACAGTCATTCTTACACAAGCTTTAAATCCTGTGTGTAGGGTCTCAAGATTCTCTCACCCTCAAAAGCAGTTTTATTAAGCAGTAAGAATTTTCAGAACTTCGTCTCCTCAAAATAAAACAACAAAATCAAACTGAGTAACAGAACCAAAAGTCAGTACAACACTAAGATTAGTGCCTAAATATTACACAACTATTTCCTTTTTCCCTGGCTGTTCTTTTTTTATTTGAAGAGACTTCACCTGGTACAAAATAAAACCCATTCTTTACAGTCTGGAGTAGAACAAGAAGTCACCTACCCCATAAGAATTAAGCAGCCTATCCAATTAATGAGGCCTCTGAGAGACATGTCAGGGTTTATCTGCTGGTTATCGTGGGGGGCAGTGATGCTGATGGAATGTGAGTGCAGGTCCTGCCACTCTGACCACAGCTTCTTTCCAAACCTCGTCCCAAATGGAAACAAAAACCAGTTGTGACCATCAGAAATCTGATTAATTGAGAGTGGCATTCTGAGCCTGGTGCTGGTGACCCAATGACTGGGAATTGCCCTGGAGGTTTAAAGTCTCGTGTCCTTCCCAGGGTAGCAGTCACAGATATAACAGAACTGCCTAGTTAAATTACATTAGCCAACTACTGTTTACAAATTTCAGGATCACATACTGCCTGCCCATTGTTTGGCACAGACAAACACAATCAGTCCTGGCATTTGAAGCTGCTGACAGATTGCCAGCCCCTGGTGCAGATGGTGGCAGCACAAGAGCGCTAATTACCGATGACATTAATGATGAGGTAACCTGTCTCTCTCCAGCTAATAAACACATGGAATGTGTTTCCTGTTAATTTTTTTCCAGATAACAAATTGTTTAGCTTTAATATCAGAGAGCAACAAAAGCAAATTATCTGTTCTTTGGAGAAATTTGTTTTCTGCTAATTGCTCTAAACAATCAATAAAAGAATTACAACTGGCATTACCCACTGAGAACAGAAGCAGAGAAGTCAAAGTCAATTACCTTCCTACATAGTATGAGGCACTCAGATGGAAAGAGTCATTACAACAGAGTGTAAAAGTCAAACTATAAAGTGTGCAGTTCTATGAACAAAGCACACTTGGATGGAAAATCTAGCAGAGAACATTTACATATCTGTCAATTTTTCATGTATCACTGCAGGTTCCAGTTTTCCTTTAGATGAGTCCAAAGAAGGATAAAAGACAGGTAAGAAGGTGTCCTCGGATCTTAGGAGCACAGTAAGGTTGTAAGTCTTTGGAAGACATGACTGTGAAACATCTCATCTACAGAATAAAATGAGCAAATAATCAGCTCAGTTTTCTGTCACTAGTACAAACATGATAAATATGGAAAAGCTGAGGACTCCACAGTGGGCAGTGAAATACTGTGCAAGAGGGCAAACCAGAAAGCACACATATACAAATATGACCATAGATAATAAACACACACACACAAATACAAATGGACTATGCAGGTTCAGTAGTTTAATAGCAGTTGGATCAAATCAGCAACCACTTAGGAAGGACAAGTGACCTTACCTAGAGGCATGTGAAACACATGTACAAGTGGCACTTTGGGACACAGCCTAGTGGTGGACTTGGCAGTGTTAGGTTTACAGGTGGACACGATGTTAAGGGTCTTTTCCAACCTAAATGACTCTATGCCCATCCATATCAGCAAAATATTCAAGGACATAAATAGACCTAATCTGCTACAAAACTTCTCACTGCTGTTTTATCTCATTTTCCTCAAATGCATGGAGCTTTAGATTCATTTTTTAAACACCATTCACAGATTAGTTGTTTGCTCCAGTGATTTAATTACGCAAGTAACATTGTAACGCACTCTATGTCAAATATAACTCACTTTGTGTCTTGAAAGAGTCAAGCCCAAATTTATTTCACATTAAATCCTTGCACCCCACAGTGAAAAGCTCAGTAGCACATATTTTGCCCTTGAAAACTGAAATCAGAGTTCTACACGAACCCCTGGCTGATTTAACTTCTCTCCTGGTCTGAGTTCCTGACTCTTCTAGCAAGGCAGGAGTAGCTCTGGCACAAGCTACTCGAATGACAGTGCTTGCCTCCCCCAGATCTTTCCATCAGGACACTTTCCTGCACAGGTTTATTTTTCTACAGCAAACTCTCTAATTTTATGCAAGGTAAAAATTGCTTGGCCACCCAAGGTCTTAGCACTCTTAACACACTGAGCAGTGTTTTCAGTGGTGATGTAATGCTGTATTTGAAAACACATTATCTCCCTACTTTCTGCTTTATGCTGCTGCACACAAAGGAGTCCACTGACTTTTTCATGCAGGCACAATTGCAAAGGCATCCAAAACTTCTGTTAAAGGCCACCTACTTTTTCCATGAGTTATCAGAAACAACACAGGCAGCCTATTTAGAAGTGAGAAACAATGAATGGCTGTTCTGGGCTGAGAAAGGTTTACATACATCCTTACAGTTCTCTTTATTCAGAGCTTGTAAATAACAACAGTGCACAAGCCCTACAGCCACTAATTTAGCACCACTTTGTGATCCTTCTGTCTGTTTCCATTTGCCCCAAGCAAAGTCAAGTTCTAGTGACCTTTTTCGGCCAATATAGATGAAACTGGCTGGTGTGACCTCAGTACTATTTTGCAGCAAGCATTAAATAACTTGCACAAAGCAAACAGTACAGTCTGTTGACCATGAAGTTCCTATGACTGGGCTTATGTTGGTTTGTCTACGCATTGATGGATAATTAAGTGTGGGACTAAGTTTTGTTGAAAGGGAAAACAAACATTTTGTTTCATTTTGTTGCAAAACATCACTAATTCAGAGGCTATTCTGCTGTGAAGCAGAAAAAGGAAAAGGCATGAGAAAAATTATCATATTTAACAGTTCCCAGTTTTTCTGTTGCGCCAGGATTCTTGTGAAACGAAGACAACAATCCTCCATGGCTATATGCATAACAGCAGTCGGCTGAGCCACCTGTACAACATGCTCTAGTTTCCTCTGCAAGGGAGAGTATGTGGTGGTTAGCACAGAAACTTGATACAGGAGGAAAAAATCTCTTTTACATAGACTCTGTTTACAAAGCCACTTAGAAAATTTTAAAAATTCCCCTGAATGCCTTGCTTGCTTTTCCAGCAGAGATGTTTTCTTCCTGTGCTAACACAAGACAGATTTCCAGCTGAGTGCTTACATTTGCTCTTTACAACATACTCCTCTACAGATAGACCAAATTCTGCATCACTTCTCATTTTGGCAACTACTGTATAAGTAATAGTTGCACTGTGTCATTCTGAACCACAAGTTTTGCTCATAATCTGTAGCATATATCTCATGTTAGACTGCTTTTCTTCCTTAACTCTGGAACCCTCACACTTCATCTACTGACACACAGGGTATCTAACAAAACCTAAGTCAGCTCTTACCACACGACTTCTGTTCCCCCTTCACACACATGAGGTGTTTATATGAAAGAAAGGAAATATTTTATACTTTTTGCTCATCTGGGTCACCTGAAATCCAAAGTGCAAAATGAAATTCCTGCAAACAGCAAACCAGTTCATTCCTCTTTCTGCACTCTGCTGCACTTCACCGTGCACACAATGTGGTAATTGCTTTTGCTTGACTTGTTCAAACAGCCATTTTCATGATGTGACAGCTAGGGCACTAATATATTTATGCCCTTTGTAATCGGCCAGCGCTGCTTGTAATTAGGTGCAAAGTTAATTAAGTGCAATACATCTAATAACTGCCTGCCAGTAATTGTAAAGTTTGATTTAGCACATGAACTGTCAAGGTGTCAGAATGGTGTGTTAAAAAATAAGTTGCTAACAGAAAAATAATCCTGCCACAAGCCAGAGAAAAGCACTGTGACAGTGAGTGAGCTGAGAAAAGGAAAGGCTAAGTCAATACTTACTATTTCCAACACTGGGAAATGACCCACCTGCATGTTGATAAGTTGGATCTTGCTTAATTGAACAACAAATTGAAGTATTGTTTTATTTATGAGCCAGTGTCTTCCCCTGTAGACAACCCTTCCCTTCAGAAGCTATGCTTGTGGTAAAGAACTTTTTAAAGCCTGTAAATGGCAGTAAGAGAACAGACTCTTTTTTCAAGTAATGTATAAAGAGAGTTATAAAAAGAAAAAGGCCCAGAGAGTCACATTTCATGTTTAGGGCCCTGGTTTTGTTTGTTTCTTTTATTGCACAAATTCAGCTTTTCTTCTACTGAACCTAAGAGAATATTCCATGACTTTCTTCCTTAAAGTCAACACAGATTTGTTCAGATGTCCCCATCACCTTCATCCCTTTATGGAATCATAGCATCAGCTGGGTTGGAAAAGACCTCAAAATGTTCTTTTCCTCATGCCAGGCACTCAGGCCAGGTGCAGAAGAAAAGCATAGCTGGTCAGCAAGGAAAAGGAAAAAAAAACAACCTAAAAAACAATCAAATGCCACAAATTCTACACACAGAATAATTTAGGACTCGCTGTACCTCAGACTAGAACTTCCAGCGAGCACAAATGATGAGTTACACATGTACCACAGCAGCACAAGATATGTGCATAGTTCAATAACACTTTGATTATTAACACACGCACACATGTACGAAGCTCAGAAAATTACACCTGTAAGATATCAAGAGGGAAAGTACGGGCAATGCTCTGAAGCATTTTTAGGCCAGCAGAGGCAAATAAACTGATGGAATTGGTACACAGAGGACAGCTCACAAGCCTTGAGAAATAACCCAAGTTCAAGGGCAGCATTGCTCCCTCCAAAGTGATCAGCAGTAATGTTTTCCTTACAAAATGCTTCATAAAAATCAATGTCAGCTAAGTCAATCTCTGTGGTTCATTGTTACGAACTGATATTTGATCAGGGGAATTAGGCTCTATATTGACATGAAATGAATAATGCTTGTTGTGCAGTGCCCAATGACAAAGGTAAGTGCTAATAGCTCTGAAATCCTAATGAATGCCAGAGCACTCTTCCAAGCTCTGATTAGTGCTTGTGTTGTGCAATTATGCTTTTCTATAATTACTGTGAATTACCATCATGATATTATTATTCTCATATTTTCTATTCCTCTGAAATTCTCAAAATTTCCTGCAGCTAAAAATGGATTTCATTTGCATTATCACCAGCTTTGATTGTTTAATGAAAAATAATTCCATGCAGACTCTCGTGTTAAATTGTCCATTTAAATTTTTCCTGTTATCTAGATTATGTTGAAGTGTCCCTTCTTTCATTTATCATTTGCCTTTATTATCACAGTCTCTGCCCTTGCTTCGTGCTGCATTTCAGAGAGAAAGAAAAAATGAAAGACATTTGTACTCATACCCTCATTTTTTGCCTGGAAGCCTTTTCTCTGCATGTTCTCACTTTTCCTTAAAATTCCTTATTTGGAAAGCTTACAAAAGCCAAGACTTTCCAGGAAAATGTGGTAGCTATGCTAAAAATCTAGTTTCCTTTGATTGCAGTAGGGTCTGCAGAAGGCTACCTTGGACTTGCATGCCAAAGTGCCTATAGCACCAGAATCAGTAAAATCCATTCAAAAGCCAAGTTGCAAAAACTGGGAAATGTGGATATGTAAGAGGATGTAGGAACGTTTCTCAGAGCCACTGAGGGTGATCATTAAAAAACCCACCAGACAGACATGACCTTCAAAATTAAGAAGTATGAAACTGTCCCACAACCAAAAGAAGAGGTCATCTGATATTTGAGGTATTTCCTCCTGCATCTATCACTGCTGCACAAAGTATGTGTGGGGTTACATAGATGCAGGAAAGGAGACAGAGAGGCAGAACAGATTTGTCAAAATTTAGTAAAGGTGACTTAACCTTTTCTTGATTTACATTTGAAGTTTTCATTTCTACTCCAACAAAAATGGAAAAACCTTGTGAGCTTTGCACAGTTTCGATAGTCTTACGGTCTGAATCTTGTTTTTCAGTCTAGGTCAAGCTCACCATCATTTTGCTGCCTCTAAATTAACAGCATCCATTGCAGTTTTTCTACTAAAAGAGTAATTCAGTTCTTTTTCAAATAGATTTTTGAGCTATTTTATGATGTATTCAAAAATGCAGGACTAGAAGATGGTCTAGATAACCAAATTTATACTATGTATTTCACTACATAGACAATATTATTTTGTTACTTTTGTCTCACTTATTTCTTTCCAATCTTTTTCAACTGGTTCCATTTTCACCTCATATATGCATCTGATTTTTCTCTCACATACACACAATTCTCCTATGCAAAGTGTTAATGTAACACGTGTGGTCACAATTTCACACTTGTAATATTCAAATAGCTTCAAAGTTAGTCAGAATAAGTTTGACCATGCCCATATGTATACTTAAGGAGATGAAAGCCTGAATCAGATGAAGGAAAATTACCTTTTTTTTAAAGCAAATAATCTTATATGGGGTTATTTATCCCTTAATTTTTTTTTTCATTTTTACCATGGATAATAACAAATGGAAATACTTCATCGATGACTTTATGGTGATGTGGGGAAAATTGAGCCCACATTGAACATCTGTAGATTGCATCTTTCAAAGCAGAGCTCCACCAGTAAGATTTTGTAAGGGCAGCTAAAGAATGTTGGGTTTCCAAGTGGCATGTACACTCATGATGCCATGGCTTCTTTTCAGCTGTTTGTCAGCACTGGGAACCTGTTCCCATTCCTTCCTGGAGGAATCATCATCCCACTGGGCTGTGCACATGTCCCAATGAGCCTGTGACACACAACCATCTCTGACACTGCCATAAATGTCAGTTCCATGTCCCCTGGCCCAGCTACGGGTGCCAAGTGACACTGATCACAAGATTAGCACCTTTCACTCTTGCATCCCAGTCTGCTTCCTATCAGCTCTACTTGAAGTCTCACTGTATTAAGAAGGGCTGTTATTTCTAGGTACCCAAAACAAGATTCCATAAACAAACCAGATGAGACAAGTCATGCATCAGGCACTGGCCTTGCCACTGAGCCAACCTTCTGCAACTGGAACCAGCGTGAACATAAATGATTAGAGAACCTTGCACCCAAACTTCATGGAAACTTCCACCACACCACCCATATGCTCACTGCCCAGTCTACCCCTCCTATGGGAGGTCAGCACAGATTCTGCTTGTTTCAAAGTTTTTCTTTAATATTACTGATCAGCTTTCAAGAGCCTCGGAGAGAGGAGCTAATCCTACACACATGTGACTCTGCTGAGATGGCAACTGTCCCTGGCTAAGGAATTAACACCCCTTTTAAAGTTATCCTCTTTATTCTGAGCTTCCAACAAACAAATCAAATCCAGCATTTAGCAATTGCATGTTTCACATCACCAAAAGCCCGTTCAGATCTTGAAGCTGTACACACTGTCTGCTGGAATAACCTCAGGCATTCTGTGACAACTGAATTATAACCATGACACCCTCTTTCCCATCCCACTGCACTGAGTTACCTCCACTGTCTACAGAGAGGACTCCACATGCTTTCATGCAGGCAGCAATGTGCTGGACAACAGCGGGAATATATTATTAAATACTTCTTTTATCTTCACTTACAATAGCCACAAATTGAACCAGCCCTCAAATATTTTCCATCAGAGTATTGCAGCCACGAGGTTCTAAGCCCTAAAGACTAAAAGGGTTTAGGTGATTATGGCTCTTGGGTCACTTTTATCTAGCCCAACCCATTTTATTCACAAAACCTTGGCGAAAATACCCAGTCACATGCCACAGCACAAGATGAAATGCACAGAGTCATCTGTGTTGCTCTGTTCCCTGCCAGGCCTCTGAGATGTTACAGGTTTGGCTGTTGACCTTGCATTACAGTCTAAATTTTGTTTGAGCATGTCAAATATTTCAGCTCCTGATGGTTCCCCATGATTGGACAGACTGCAGCAATGAGCTGGGTGGTCTCTTCTAGTTAGAGGCTTTTCTGGGGTCTCAGGAAGTGACTGTGCTAATCCACCACTGAACTCGCTGGGCTTGAGCAGCCATATTCCTTCACTACTGCAACCTACACTGCAGTGTGGAGAGATTTCCTTTCTGTCACTGACTCTGGATCCTGTCAGGAAATAAATATTTGCCTGATTTTTTAAAATTATCTTTGTATTACTTTGTGCAATGCTTGACATGTATGCAGCAGGCATTATTCTTGCTTCCCTCTCAGTGTTCCGCAAAGAATGGAAGAGCAGCCTGAATGGAGAGATGTGAAGAAATCACAGTGTTGTATTCAAATCCCTTCAGACAGGGAAATGGTCTGATGGGTTCACATCCATTAGCATGTGGACATTCTACTTCTAAATTCTTATAAATCTACCTGGCCAATGCAGTGACTCTAAACTGCTCTGTGAGTAACTTAAGGGGATTTAGGAGAAGGAGTTCTAGTCCAGGATATGTTGCTTAGTTCATAAACAGTCTTGGATTAATCACATCCTCCTCATGCTACTATTTCTGATTGCAAACTACAGAGTTATTTAAGGGCAGGAAGCAGTACATAAAATGTAGTTCTTGTTGCTGTCGTTGTTATTATTATTATTGGCTACTCTACTTTTCAAACTCCACTAAACTGCAGGAAGCTTTAAAAAATGTGCTGCTGTAATCAGTCCAAACCACCATTTGTTTGGACAAAGATGGTTCTACTTGTCACCATCTAAGTCATCTTATCTAACTGTGGCCAAACTTGAAAAGTTTAGGGTTGTTTTCTAGACAGCTAAATCCATGCCTGGAATGATGCATGACTTGTCCTAGTGTGTTAGATCCTGGCTAGAAAGATAACAAAAAGCTCTGGTAGTTACATACACGTCCCCGAGTCCTTACTTGGACAATCAGGGACGCACACAGCTTCACTTCACCAGATCAAACAGCAGGGAAGTCAGGAGGAAGATCCTGCCTGGCTATTTGAGTAATCCTTTTAGTGGGAATCAGACACACATCACATACAATTGTGGCTGAATCTGGACCACATTCAGGTGAGTATGTGATAAGACCTTCTAGACAACCCAAGTTACACTGAAGGTGGTGCAGGTAGTTGATTGTTGTCATACTACCTGAGTCACACACCTTGTTAGTCAATTCCCAGGCTGCAATTTCAATCACAATGCACAATAAGCCAGGCCAGTCACTTAACTACACTTCAAAGTGGACAACAAAAGAATGCCATCTGTTCTAGATAAAAATTGGACTGTAGCTAGCAATCCATAAAGCCCTTTGTCCTGTCCTGAAGGCAGTGTGTAGCACCAGACCATGGCAACATATAGGAGTCTCTAAAATGATCCTTACCACAGAGATGACAGATGAGAGAGATACTGTAGAGCAACCACTGACCTCGTGGATACCACACTGAAAGAACACTTGGCAGCACAGCTGTGCTGCCAGTATATGTGAACAGGACTGAAGATGCTGCAAGCTTGAAGGTGTCTGTCTGATTGTCCTGCCTTATATTACCTCAGCCCAAACACTGGAAAGCAGAAGTTTGCAGCCATACATGGGAACCAAGGTTATACAAATAAACAATCAGTAATCACAAGCACAGCAGACAGTCAACATGCTTCAAATGATGTTGTTGACCAAGCCAGCACACTGTATTCTCTCCCTCTGAGAAAAGCCTGGCAACAGAAAGGAGTGCTAAAAATGTTTACAGTCCTCCACAAAAGAAGTACTGACCTTGTGTAAAAACAAAAGCTCCTAGGCAGTTATTTGATCAGATGGTTTTGTAGTTTAAAACAACCCTTTTACCTTAATGTAGCTACCAAACAGAATCAACCGAAACTTGTTTTTACCAGAGCAAATAGATGATCACCATCCCGATGCAACAGCTGCAGGACAAGCTCACTGAGAACTGTTACATCTGTCCTACTGCATCCAGACCTGCATTCACATTGGGATCTTCACATTCTAATACAGAGTGAGCCTGGAACATGTGATGGTTTGTTTCACAATCAGTTTTATTTTTAACAAGTTGTATTTTCTTCTGTTTCCTGCAGTACTGCTCTCCCATGCAAAATCTGGAGTTATCACATAAAGCAGACTCAGTACCAGCTTATTCCTAAATTGTGACATAGCAGCTCTTGGCTTTCCCAGCTTAGCTTCCATCAAGGGTTTACAGACGAAACCAAGTATCCTGAAATTCATCGAAAGAGCTTTCTGACACAAAACCTCTTTGTTGCATATCTATATCCACTAACAGCATTTTTACAGTGTTTCAAAATTACATTTTAACACCACCGGCAAACATATGAAGTCTTCCAGAGAGCCAAGACAGGTTACTTTGACTCTGGCACCACCTACTGAGCAGCGAATAAAAGTGCCTGGACTACAAGAGTAAGAAAAGATACATAAATCAAGGAAATACACCCTAATTCCTTCTTGCAGTGTGAATATTTCTATTTTTTTCATCCCCAAGATGACTTTAACCTACATCCTTGAAAAATATTTTCTTAGCTTCTCATTACTGTTGACATTCATCAGAGTGCAATGTAATAGGATCTTTCCAGTCTGTAAGATAACCAGTACAAATAAACAAAAAAGTTGCTTGCACTGACTTTGCAAGCAATTCTTCACCACACAGACACCAAGGAGGAACAAGCCATTTCGGCATAACTACCAGGAATGTTCTTAGCTGTGCAAAATCCATTAAAACATGAATGCAAAAACAAACCTCATACAGAGGCTTAGTTTAGCAAACAGTTTTCTTACTCTTGCCTTTCTAAATATTTCATTCTCCCTTTCTAGACAGAATACATTCTCTATGCATCAACAAGGAAACCACAAATGATAAGAAACTGTATTTTGTGATTAACATTTAAGCTGAAAATGTTTCCAAGTAAAAACAAATGGAGGTTTTTAAGGTCACTGAAAAGTACCAAAGTTGAGTTTTATACATTTTTGTCACTAGTGAAAAACAACTATTCAGGGAATAACATGTGTACAAAACATATTGTTAAAAATGGCTCATAAGCATTTTCAAAGTATAGGAGTTATGGGGAAAATAGGTAATATTTTGCCTTTGTCTCTATGTACATAAACTTCAAAGGGAAACAGGAGTTTAAACTACAATCAAAATGTGTAAGGACAACTAGGGGTTACAGCAAATTCAGAAGATGAAGACAGAGGTTAGTAAGTAAAACCTGCTGCAGAATACAAAGAATTGATCACCTGTACCTCTGAGGAATGAAATGAAGACAACAAATACTGTCTTAAGCCTGCTGGACATTCAGAACAGAGCCATCGTGCTTGCAGGGTCTGCTGATTAATGCCTGGCTTTAGTGTAATGTAAGATTTACTGCTCTTTGCCTGAAGTAGGTAATTGAATAATCCTTCTAAAAAGTAATAATTTTCCCATGAAGTTCATAAAGTTAATACACTTCAAATCTCCAAAGAACAGAAAAGAAACAGCCACACATCTACCTGTGGAAATCACTGGATGTAATTTGTCATGCAGAAAAATGTCACTTCATACAAGTTTGTTATTAAAGTGCTTTACAGAAAAGAATAAATAAACCATTTTTAAATAGTGCCTATGCATACCTATCACGGTTGGCTGAACAAACAGTGATTCCTGATTTAACATCTTTTTACATCACAGTAACTCCACTGGATCACCGAATACAATTCTCACTTCATAGGGACTAAAATAAAATTGAAACTCAGAAAAGCCTGACTCAAAAATCTGTTTGTTAGTCTTTCTGTACTTGAGGTATTTCCAGTTTCTGGGAAATGGGAGAACAAGTTTGACATGTACTACTTAGGCTTTTGATATCAATGAGAAGATGGGAAAAGGAAAGAAAATTCCTATTGACTAGTGCTGTGTTTGGGGTTTACAGACCATAGCCTATAAAAGGCACGTAAGGCTCAATCAGCCAAGGAACTGGCACTGTACTATTAGTAATCACTACGCACAGACGGAGGCTGAAATCTTTGTCTGTGCTCCACAATGCACATCACCAGAACAATGCACATCACCAGAACAAAGATCCTGTCACACCATATTCTTAATATGGAACCCTATAACAAAGGTAATGAAATATTTCAAGCTTCAGTTTCAACAGAGATTTTGAACTCTGAATTCCTTGCATTTCCTCTCTAGGCCCTAGGTAATGCTATGGTTGAGAGAAGCAAAATTATTAACCCTAGCCCAAGCATGCCCATAACCATTCCAAATTTGGATCCAAGTATCATATCCAACTGTTTCGCTGGCAGCTTCCAAATCCGTAAGTATCGGCATAAGACAAAGTCAGTCTTGGTGTTAGTGGATGCAACTTGACCAAAGCCAATGCAATCACAAAAGATGTGACAGGTAAACCTTTCTCAGATGGTTGGAAGTAGTACATGGATGTGCAGTACATATAAGAGAGACAAATGAAATTCAAACAGCAGGAACAATGCTCTTCCACTAACCCTACCAATTTAAACCAGAAACCAGTGGTTCAAGCCTCTTCCCCAACAGGTCTGTGTAACACATGGAGAGACACTACCTCTTAATCCAGGTCACTATGTCTGCTACAATTCTCAGAGCTTCTCCATGTCACACTGTCTCAAAAATTTCTGGAGCCCCATGCAGACTCAGCTCCCTGGTGAATGTAAGCTAGTAAGTTCTGGAGCCATGTCAATGGCTCAATACTTAGCCACAACAGATCAGAACTTGGACTCCAGGTTTTCATATAGTTTTACAATCTCTAGGTTTCACCTGGCCATGACAACACAACGGCCTCCTTGCTGGGGCGTGCAGCTTACACTCCAATATTGTCCTCAGTGGATTACAGAGCTGAGAAAACTGCGATTCCTTTTTCATTAATGAAAATATTCTCAGGCTGAATTGCAGTGATACAATACATTTCTGACATTCTTCCTCTCCAAATTAATGCACATGGGGCTACTAATGTAGTACTTTTGACATAAGTGATCTTTTTCGATGTACACTTCAGGTTACATAGCTTCACTACAAACACCAATGGAAACATTAGAATTCTCTGTTCATAGTTTTAACTTTCACTTTGAACCATCTGGCAATCTCAGCCAGGTATGAAGTAAATTACAGGCCTCCAATAAATTTTCAGGACACTCCCTGCTACTTAGACTAGATAAAAACCACATTTAAAAAATATGATACAGACATTTGAAATTCGAATGAAATGTTATCACAACATATACAGGAACACAGTGAAGGAGGGAGGGCACATTTTTGGTACTGATGTGTACTTAGGAAGAATTATGCTTCCATCCTTCAATCAGTTTTCGCACAGTACTACCTTGGGAATTCTGTGCTAAGAGAAAGGCCAGATGGGACGACATATTGGTCCAACAACTCTTACAGAGCAAAGGGGTTTGAGTTTGCTTCTATTAGAGCAGATTAATGGTATGAGAAAAGCTATGAGAAACATGGGAATTGTTGGCTGATGAAAAGTTACTCAATCTTGAAAGCAAGCAAGCAGTGCAGGCTGCCAGTGCAGCACTCCTTAGTGTAAGGCACTGATTTATTTTGTAATTGGCTTAAGAATTTACAGTTCTTACACGTTTTGGTCTGAAACATGATAAACTCTGACTGTGTTTCCATTAAAAGTCTATTGTATTTCCTAATTCGATAGCAGAATTACTTGGATAAAGTATTATGCCATATTCAAGGCTGGCAATGAGCTGGGTCCGATTGAATGATCAGGGTTTGCATTCTTGATACTTTGCAACCAAAACACATTCCCTGGTGCAGAATTTAGGAGTTGTGGTAACACAGTACCTTATTTAGGAAGTTCTGTTCCAGGTAGCAGAAAAAAAAATGGAAAGGGGAAGTCCATGACCTGTAAGCAAATTACTCTGGGGCCCAATGGGGATCATACAATACAAGAGGATGGAACTTTGGAATGGCTCAAATATTTGGAAGGGTGAGGAGGGGGATTGAAAACTGGGAGTAATGTGAGATAGCAAATCTTGCCAAAATATTTGTGTGTCTCTGACCTAGGCAGGTTAGCTCTTCAGATGAGAATCTGTTTGCAACCAGGGGCAGCTAATAAAAAGTAAAATTTATGGCTTTCTCATCGTAAATGCTGCCCCAGATGTTCAACCATGAAGTACATAGGTTCACCACCTAACCAAATGCAAGGAAGAAGATCAATAAAACAACATTAGGGTATCCTTTTACTAGTAAAGGCAGAGTATTTGACTAAAGAGCAAACAGTATATGGTATCTCAAGTGGCCCCTTAAAACTCTTGCCATAAAATTATTGAGAAGGTTAATATGAGAATTGCAATATGAAGACCAAAGACTACATTTTTTACTCTTCTTCTTTACAAGGGGAGAAAGAGAGCAGGTCTCAAAACCTGGACACAATTAATACTGTTCCCAAAACCTTACGAGCAGCTCATATAATAAGACAAAGCCCCCAAAGCATGAAACAGAATCATAGTGTCCTTTTATTTGATCAGATGCAATTTCACATGGTCTTTGGCCTATATGCTAGGAATAAGCTGTTTCCTGAATTCTGCTCAAAGAGTAACACTGGCATTACTGTACCTGTGACCCCAGTGCTGTACACCACACAGCACTTCACCTTCACAGCACTTCACATCACAATCCTTCACCTAGCAGCTGATTTTGAGGCAGACATTGCTGCATTCTGTATAGATCTGAATAATCACCATTCACCCTTCATATTCTAAAGCCAAAAGCATCCAGAGCTGATGAAATGCAAGATCTCCCTTGCTGTTTGCTGCATAAGTCCAAAAAGCCACAGCCTTAGCTGAAAATGCCTGTTGTCAGTTGCAAATAAGCTTTCTGCTATTATTCATAAAGTTTAGGGCTAGATACATGATTATGCGAATCCTCACGTTAAAACAGCAATAAACTTGCAACAAGTAAAGGTCAATGGTCCCTGCAAACAATGAAAGACTAGACTAGATTTGTGGATTATTTTGTGGTACAAACTTTCAACCTTTTTTAATATTTGCCAGCAGAGTTTTCTGTCTTTTTCACTGCTGAGGCTTAGGAACTCTTTGTTACATCTTACATAGAATTCAGCCTTCCCTGCTATTGCTTGGTGTTACAGGATTTTTGCTATTGAATTTTCAGAGATAATGGATAATATACAGATTAAGCTCATCTTGCCTCTAGTAAGGTTGTGAGGACATCATATGCCTGGTTCTCCTAAATTGTTTTAGTGCCTTCAAGCAGACAATCTAATAAGAATGAAAGATGACTTGTTATTCCATGTGAGAGACTTTAAGAGGGTATCTGTGGGGGAGGCAGCTTTGGAAGCATGTAAGTGTTGTGAATTTTGGTTCTGCTTTGCAAAGGAGACAAATAGAAGTACTCACCATTTGCTGAAAAGCTAGAAATAAGCAGAGTGAAAAGAATTAGAAGAGCTGTCTAAAATTTCTCAAAGCCAAGTTAGAAGAAGATTAAATGATGCAGAATGTTGAGCCAGGCATGCAGGGAAGAACGGATTAATTATTTAACTTTATATTTTATATTTTAGAGATTTACCCCTCCCTTGAGATGCCCTCTCAGTCACTCAAGAACTGCCTGATGGCATCTACTGAAGTGCTTCTTTTCTCTTACTGGAACAAGTAGATTCAAGGAGGAGTTTGTTTTTCTGGGGCACTACACTGAGATTTGTCAAGTCTGTCAATATTCATGTTACCTTCTCTTCATTAAGTGGCACACATTATTTGCTCCTGACTGGTGACCAGTTCTGATCCCACACAAGACTGATCTGTTGTGGGATCTGGGGTAGGACACTATTTCCTCTCACACTCAGTACTGGTATGATGCCTAAGATGAAAGGGATCATATGCTGGAACCTCAGCATTCTGCAGCAACATCAACACTGCACATGGCATTTCCTAACCAGTGAAAAGAACTGCTAACATGGAGCTTGGCCCCTGGTTCTCCACAGTCAGCATCTGCATATTCTTCCATTGCTCTTCTCCACCTTGTCAACACTTCCTTTTACCCTATTTCTTCTTTTTCTCCTATTTCTGCTGGTACCAGAGGTAGATACAGTGCCAAAAGCTAAATTTCCCCAGGTAAAAGAGGTTTTCTGGAATTTGCTTCTGGAACAAAGCAATTCTATTTCATTATCCCTTTACAAAAAAGGATGAGAGGAAGGGGATTTAAAGACAGCTGAAACCCACAAAGAAGCTGAGATATAACCCTCGTGTTAAGGGTTATATAGTAGGAACTCAGTAGCCCACCACACTGGATTTACTCCTTAAGCGCTTTTCTCATTTAGTTACAGTTCCAGGCCCTCGTTTAAACACCACTGCTGTGCCTGACTCCAACAGCCTGAGTTCCTGGATCAAACCTCACTTTTCCTCCTTGAAGAACACTGTTCTTTATTATGTCACTTGTAACAGCTGAGCTGTTAGGCTAATGTAAATCCAGTCCAAATTTCACTTCCTATCACATTCCATTTCTGCTGAAATTAAGTAGATGAGAAAAATACAGAAACTTCAATGGGAATAATCTTGTGCAGATGGAGGAAACCCAGATGCATTTAGTGGAGCAGCTTTTTGTCAGTCAAAGGAGTCCAAGGGACAGATGTATTGTTTGCTAATCACTCAGGAAACCCTTGTGATTAGGGACTCCTAGATCTTGAAAAGGCCAGCCAACTTAAAATGATACTCTGCGCTCCAGCACTCATAGTACTCCATTTGGGAGAGTAAGAGGATTCCTTGGCCAGAAGTAAGAAAGAACAATGTAAATAAAGTTATTATACATAAAAATCAGAGTGCATGCCCTGGAGGATGGGGAGATTTCAGTTCAATAAATCAGCCAGGAAGATCTGGAAAAGTTCATTGTCCAACTGACTTAGAAATTTCACAAGACGACTAGGGCAGCCATTTCTTTAGGAGGCTTAAGGAAAACCAGAGGTAGATTCAAGCCAGTGCATTAAAACACTATGAAAGGCAAGTGAAAGCCATTAGTGAAGAACCTGAAAGCAAAACACTGTGAGCCCAGAGAGTATCCCCCAACTGTAGGCAGTACAAGGGGGGAGGAAAAGCAGAGAGTATCCAATGAGAGCTAACAGAAATAAAAGCATAAAGTCATGTGGAATATGAAAGAGCTCAGACTATACTGAATTTTTGCATGGATGAAAATCAATGTCTCCATTTTATAGCATCCATATGATACCCTAATGTTGCATTTAATCAAAAAAACAATTTCAAAATTTTTTTATTATTAATAATTCTATTACTGAGGAGACTCCAGTTCCTAAACAAACATGAAGTATACAGCTGCTAACCCCAAAAATGGACAAATATTACACAAAAAATCCAAATTAGTCCACAGTACAATTAATTATTTCAGCACATCAACTACACACTTGCTTTCAATATTTCTGTACACCTCATGACAAAGCAGAAATATCAGAGGCTGAAGAACAGTTTTGAAGTGCCTTTGCATTTAGGGAGCTCCTTCTAAACTTGAAGGACAACTTAGAAGCAAGTACAAGAGGCTTGTTTGGAAATGTCTGGGGAAATCAGGTAGAAGCAGCAGAGCAGCAACAGGGCAGAGTGTGGCGCGTGGTAACTGCAGCAGAGCAGAGGAACTGAGCTGCTGAGCCAAGCTGATGGTAAAGCATTCAAGAACAGAAGCTAATGGAGAACAACAAAGATCTCAGTCTGGACTAAAGGAGACACTGAATGTCATTGAGAGATTATCCAAAGTTAAGTTGTAGAAGGAAAAGAGGAGGAAATCAGAAGCACAGAAACCTGCAGAAAAGGAGGAGAGAACTGGAGAAGATCTGTTTGTACAACGTGCTGAGGGAGTAAATAGGAAGTTAGAAGAGAAATCGAAGACAGAGGCACAGCAGCCAGCCCAGACATGATCTCAGTCAGACAAGTGCAGTCGGATGGGTCAAAGGGAAGGAGCAGGAACACTGATCAGAGAATACTGGATAGAGCTGCAGTCATGCTGAGTTATGAGGCAGCTGCAACAGTCACTAACAAAGACTTGGCTCAAATAAGCACCACATTTAAGCATTGAAACTCAGTGGAACAGAATGGTGCAGCACAGCAAAATCATCTTGTTCTTGTTATTCCTTGGTATAAGGACTGAGTACTACAGATCAGAGTTACCTACTGACCATAAGTTGTTCAGGTCATGTTTATTCTTCATGTCAACAGCCTAAAATATTTCCTTAGTCTCTTAGTCTGCCCCCTTACTGGTTGTTGTCCCTCCTTCTAGAAATTACTGTGCATATGTAATTGTCAAAACAATAAACCAGTTAACAGTAACACACAAAAAAAAAAAAAAAACCACAGAAAAAGAAAAATTGGGAAGTTTCCTCCTCTCTAAAAACACTATAATGAGTATAAACTTGCTGCACCATGTTACTGCAGCTTATGTCTGTGCTCACTGCAGCACTGCAGTCCTAGCCACTTATTACATCTAATCCATCCATATGTGAAAAGCTTAGAAAGATGCTACAACATTTTATAATTGGCAGCTCTAATGTTCTCTCCTTATGCATACTCACTATCCTGGATGATTAGATATTCAGTACGTTATTTTCTTGTTTTGATTCTCCAAGGACAAGCAAGATTAAAACACCACTGTCTATTATGTTCCACTGTTGTACACCTATAATCTTCCTATCTCAGTTATGCTGACCTAAGATCACTGAACAAAGTGTGGGGAGATAGAGAAATCCAAATTCTATTGTTTCCTACTCATAGAGGAAACAATCAGCACATAATTCTACTTCCACACATCAAGCACCTTCACCCACGCCAGGTTCAAGGGCAGCTCTGACACTTACAGCAGCAGCATTTTCTTTTTGTGTCAGTTTTTCTTTTTTCGAGCACCATTGAGGGTTTTGGACAGAATAACGTTTACATCAATAGCGTAACACAAAAAACCCCACTGTGCTGATAGCTACACAATCACATCAGCTAACATAACACTTGGTAACCCTTTATCAGCGTTGAAGATGCAGAAGATTTGAAGAGCCACAAGCTATGTAACAGATTCAACTTTGCATCTCGGGCTTGGCAATTCTGAGCGAGGGTTTTGATCCAAGGGAAATCAGGATTTCATGCATAAATGGTTGCCCAGAGTCAGGTCTGCTGTGGGAGTCCCTCTCCAGATAGCACCACAAACAAACCCAAAACAAATAGAAGTATGTTTCCATTGACTCACCCACATTCTGGCACTGCGTTTGTATAGCATAAATTATTTAAGTTTTAAGGAAGGAAGAAAAAACTATTACATATCTATCAAGAGTCATAGAAGAAAGCGAAACATTTTGATCGTGGGATTAATTTCTTGCTGATTCATTTCAATGCTTAGGTCTTTATCATTTCAAGCATAGCCCACATTAATAGTACATGTGTTTAAGAAACAAACTCACGTCAGATAAGTATTATCTGCCAAGAAAGTATGTTTTTTACATACTTGAACATGCAAAAAAATATTAGATTTCCATGAATTCACTGTCATGTTCCCGCTAACAACTGTGGCAGACAGCAAGTAATAACAGACAGGCCAGCACAGCAGTAAAACACGTGGACACATCAACTCCTCTACACCAGCATTTGGTTGTTACTGCTGGTTTTGAGGAGCAGCCTTGCCAGCTGTCACAAAATGCATAAACAGTTCATAATCTGCAATAGTTTCTCAGACAGTTGCAAGACCATAAGGAACCAACTTTTATTCCTCAAATGAAACATGGTACTCAGTTCCAAAATGGACAGCTATTTCAGAAAACATACACCAAAAAACACACAGGAAAATCAAGACTTTTTTAAGAGTTTTGGGTTTCTAACCAGATAAAGCTCAACTTAAAATGCTTATCATCACTCAACCTCTTATCATTACACAACCTCTCTAGTCTCCTGTCTTCTTGTAACTATATTATGCAGCCAATGAAGGCCCCAACAGTCATGACATGGAAGAAAAATAAGAAACACAGGAAAATCAGAGAAATATTCAGACTATGCAACATAGCTCTTCAGAGTTGGTGTTTTCCTTTGCAAGAGCTTGTGCAAACATTCTGTTCAATTTCATATCTGTGGGAGTTTGCAACCCCCACATCTAATTTTCAAAAACAAACTCACACAAACCCTTATTCTCATAATAAACATCCCCAGCTACATCTCACCTAAATTTTCCATGGTGCTGAGTTTAATAAAAACTGGATTTAGCATCATTATTTGAACAAGACTTGTTAAACAGTTTCTTACAAAGAATCCCTTTTTTTCATCTGCCCTGAGAGAGGCGCAGAATTTGGTGCCTTATGATACTTGGCATGACAGCAGTTCTCAAAAAGGATAACTTGAGGATTAGCTTAGTGATTCCAGCATATAACCCCAACCTTTGGCACGGGAGATAAAGGACACTGTTCACTCTAATGCCTTTTAATGGAATAGTTGTGGTAAAATACAACACAGTGTTCAAAAATATCTTGTTTCCATGAACAAATTCTAGCCTCTGGACAATATACATCAAATTTATCTGCAATGTCCACCCATTGGTAGTGCCACATTTGACAATTTTTCTTAGAACAGGAGATGAACACTTGAATGAAGCCAAAGTTTATGAGTGTTCCATTTGCAAGTAATTATAACTGCACTGAAGCTTAGGTTTTAGCATTTTTACTTGTTGACAACATTCTCAAGCTATAGCTCCTAGTTTTCCAGCCTTTTAAGTAGAAAATATTGTATTGTGTTTCTCTCACCAGAGATGTTGATAATGGAGCTCTGTCATGCTGCCTTGCTGAAATTTGCACTGCCGTAGGCTGATCTGGAAGGCCATATGGAAATTACAACTGATTAATTAGCAGTGAGCCTATGATGTGAGGAGGGCAGATGGGACAACACAGTACTGCATTGCTCCCTGCCTTGCAAGAGCTACAAGTCCAACACTCCCTCCATGCCAAGATCCCAGTTTCTTTCGAGGAAGATTTAGAAAGATTCAGATAAGTCCACTGCAGTAATTGTCTTTCCTCAGCTGCTTTTTCTCCCTGTTCACTGGAGTTAGCATTTGGCATCACTGCTAATAAATACAATGTTTAAGAACCACAAGTGCAGGGACCTGTCAACAGAGTGTTTTCAAGCAGAAGTCCTGCCTTGCAATCCATAGAACTAGAGCAAAACCATCTTGGTTTTACATTTATCACATCTAGATGTAATCCCCAAGTGGAAAATTGTAGTGTTATAAACCTAAATTGTGTCTAATAGAGATTATTCTTCTGGCTCCTGTATTTATAACCAGATCTACTTGCACATGTCACACACAAATTCACTGCCCATGACTGTCTGGCCAAGATATGGAAGTCCTTCAGCAATATCCTGGTGTTATAATCATCATAGGTACTAAGAAGGAGCTTTAGACTGAGGAGGGGAAAGCTATTCAGCTTTAGCTCCCCACTGAGCCTTCCAGACCCCTCTCTCCATACACTGTAAGTAAGGAGGACAAGATGAAATGAAAATCATCATTCTTATTCAAAAAGCAAATTATTCTCTCATTCTCTCCTTACTATTGTCTGCTACTTTCACTTAAAAATTAAGACAGATAAGCAAAGAGGAATTAGCTTTGATAAATAGCTTTTTCTGCACAAACAGTGCCATACCATAACAGCTTAAATTTAAGTCTCACTTCCTTCAAATTTTCACAGATGAAATATATATGCATGGGCATCACTGAAAACCGTGTTTTCACAAGTTTTTCAAGAAATCTGATCATAGCTGATGACTTAACTTAAAATCAACAACATCAAATGCTGCCCAGAAGACAGCTGGTAAGCGAGGGATGAAGAACTATAGCACAACCACAATTAATGTTGAGACAGAATTTAAGAGAGAGGTTCTTCAATTAACATGGTGACAAATATTTCATTGCAGTTGGATTAAAATGATATTCTGGTCCAGATTAAAATATAAATCTCAGTATCTGTTCATCAAATCCTTTTTCTCACGCTTTGAATTACGTAAGAGCTGCTGCTTCGAAACACCAAACTTCTGACTAGGGACCCAAAAAATATATCTGATGTCCACTCCAAAAAATTCTTACTTCCACACTGAAATCTCAAAATCTGTCTGTTTTACCCTGTTATACTGGCTGTGATCAGCTGTACCAATTTCATTCTTCTCAAACAGCCCACTGACTAGCTATTTTAAAATAAATTTTAAGTATTCCAGGAGCAACCCAACGGAAGATAAACTCACTATATGCAGTTTGTGAAACCTTTCCATCTCATCATTATTTTCACTGTGGATAAATCTAAATATCTTTTTTCCCTGTAGTTTAAATGACATGCAGACTCAAATCTGAGTCCATACATTAAAGTACTTAAGCTCATGACTTGTCCATTACAAGGTGAGAAGTTTGAGGCTCATGATATTAGCTTAACAGTAATACATGCATATGCAAAAATCTTGTTTACTTTTCCCTGCTATTCTTCTTTCCTCTTCTTCCTTCCCTAAACCATTTCAGTGCCCACGTCCTGACACACTGAACTCCAGAGGTCTGGCTGCTTTTGATTTGCGAGGAGAGTTACAATAGTTAATTACAGAGCACAGTCTTCTGTGCCTCAAACATTTTGCATTTATAGGCTCTTGATATAGTCCAGAGCTAGGGGATAACCCATATTTAATTTGTCCAACACGTTTCTGGTTAAAGTTCCATCAAATGGGTGACTGGAATCCCTCCGATTCAGCTGGAAAAGTCACTTTGAAGGAGGCGTTTATTAGCAACATTTGCCTCAGTCACAACAGGAGGCCCTGAGGGCCTGGGGAAAATCAGTGGTTGCCTGTAACAGTCAAATCGGCTATTCCCCACAGGATAAAGTGTCAATAATAGGCCAGAAATTATTATTTGGAATTGATTTTACAGTGGGTATAAAATTAAAGAGAACGAGGCCGTTTGTCGAGGCAGAGAAGGCCTGTGCTTTGAAAGGCCCTGCAGCTGCCCCCACAGCCTGCCCCGCGCCCGGCACGCAGCGCTCAGCACAGTCACAGCGGCGGTCACGGCTCCAACCCGACAGCAAAAACACACAAACCCAGGTG